>NW_004444103.1:4109182-4117043 GCF_000243295.1 Trichechus manatus latirostris
AGCTTAGTCTTATTGTTTCTCCTCTGTATGTGTCTTCTTGTTTTTCACGAGCTGCTCTCAGGATTCTTTCTTTGTCTTTAGTTTTGGCGAGTGTGAATATGATATGTCTTGGTGATTTTCTTTTGGGGTCTCTTCTATATGGGGTTCGTTGAGCTTCCTGGATGGCCAACCTTCCATCTTTCACGATATTGGGAAAGTTATCTGTCAGCAGTTCCTCAATGATCCTCTCTGTGTTCTCCGTTCTCTCCCCCTGCTCTGGGATGCCAATCACTCGTAAATTTTTGCTTTTAATTGTGTCCCACAGAACTCTCAGGGTCCCTTCACCCCTCTTTGTTCTTCTTTCTGAGTTCTCCTGAAACAGAGCTGTATCCAAGTGTTTGCCCTCAGTTCCACTGATCCTGTCTTCCACGGTTTCAAATCTACTTCTCAGCCCTTCTATGACATCATCCATCTCTGAAATCTTGTTGTTTATCTTTTGGATTTCTAATTGTTGTTTTTGCATAATTTCTAGTTGTGAATCCATCTTGGCATTTTGCTCCTGCATCATCTTCCTGAATTCTTCCAGTTTTTTGTCTGTATTTTCCATAAATTTGTCTATTTTTTCCTCATGTTTGTCAGCTTCTTGCCTCAGTTCTTGAAAAATTCCAAGTATTAGTGATTTGAGTTCCCCATCAGGTACTCTAGTGCATCTTCTTCCACAGGAGAGCCATCTGGTGTCTTAATTTGGATGCCTATTGGAGCCATCCTGTCCTGCCTTTCTAAATGTCTTGATATTGTTTTCTGTCCTCGGGGCATTCAGTAGATATTTCTCTCGTTTATTGATTGTAGATTTTTTTGTTTCGTCCCGGCTGTTTTGTCTCCCACTGGATGCTCCACGAGGCTGCTCTCCCATACTCCCGTTTGCTGGTCTCCAATAGGAGTCCAAGATGGTGGATCCGCACTGCGTTAGCTGGTAGGGGACCTCTGCATGAATCTCTCCTCACTCTCTGTTCTCTTTCAGTATTCTCACTCTGTTTGGTGTTCGGCTGAGTTCTTTATCTCTTCATTTGATGTTCTAGGGTTTCAGGATTGTTGATTCTCTGTTTGGCTTAGTTTTTCGGATCTTTGCTGTGGAGGGACGGCGTGGTGCTTCTGCCTAGAGCGCCATCTTGCTGGACTCCTCGTCTAGGTTACTTTCTTTTTAAGTGGTAGATATTTACCTGAATGACTCAATTGATTTTTTAAAAAAATTTTCATAATGAAAATTATTTTGACTTGACACTAGCTAGCCAGTCAATTTTCTATTGATGAGAAAGTGTCTTCAGGTAGAGAGGATAGTCTAGATTTGCCTTAGGAAAAAATACTATATCAAAATAAATCCTGAGCATGAGAAAATACACATAAAAGGTCTAGTATATGCTATGTATTCACTACTGCCATCTGTTTTATGATTTCCTAGGCCTGATGCTCATCTTTTGTAGAGATATGATCACAAATACCTATTTAACAAACTCTTTCATCAGGCATATATAATTGTATGCTCTCCAGCCATGCAAATCCCATTACCTGTTGCTGTCAAGCTGATTCTGACACATAGCAACCCCACAGAACAGACTAATTACAAAGCATAATGGTCCAGAGAGGAGAACTGCGTAGGGGATGAAGGGACAAAATGAAGGCAGGCTTGGTCTTCTAAGAGACATGTGATGCATACTAGTATAAAATTATTTTAAATGTGCTATTTCATCAACACGTGGGGATTTCAGGGATGAAAAGCTATATGAGATCAAATACTGCTTATGAAATGCAAGAGGTTTTATGTACTCTTAAAATAAAAATCTAATAATTTATTCATGTACACTATCTAATGAAGACAGATAAAAACAAATGGCTAATCCTGACAATAGCAGTGTACTCATAATATCCAAAAAAAAACCTGTTGCCGTCGAGTCGATTCTGACTCACAGTGACCCTATAGAACAGAGTAGAACTGCTCCACAGGGTTTCCAAGGCTGTAAATCTTTACAGAAGCAGACTGCCACATCTTTCTCCTGCAGGCAGCTGGTGGATTCCATCAGCTGACCTTTTTGGTTAATAGCCCAGCAGTTAACCACTGCGCCACCAGGGCTCATTGTACTCATAATAGCTATCCTTTATTGAAGTTAATGTTAGGTGCTTGGCCACACAACAAATTTAAGAGGTGAATATTATTTTGTATACGTGGAGGTTCAGATAAATTAAATAACTTGTTTATAGTCACATAGTAAGTGAAGGAGATTATATTTAAACACAAATTCTGTCCTTTTTTTTAATCTTTACATTTTTTTCTTTCTTTCTGTCTTTTTTTGTTTATCTTTTATAAGCCAGATACTAAATAATGACTTTGCTGACACCGCATAGTTACTGATATTAATTATAACTTGAACTTCATCTATGGATAGTATTTGTGAACAACAGTGACAGAAATAGTTATAGAAGACAAGATTATTACTCAACAAACGTACTGAGAATAACATTTGCCTTATTTTCTCCTGAAAGATACTGAATATATTATTAAGAAACTCTAACTTTCTGAGTTTTAACTATGATTGTGCCTTATGCAATCAAGTCACAAAAAAATCAGTAAGTGTAAATTTGTGTGCAAATCCAGTTTTGATAAATGGAATTGCTTCTTTAATATACAATGGGGATACTTTAATAAAAGTAACTGTGTAGTCAAAAATTTGTAAAGTGAATAATCAATTCCTAGTTTACCACTGTTTTGTAGGTCCTGACCTGCTGTCCATAAAATTATTTCACTGGAACAAATGGTTTCCTTTGGAGAGAATGAAATTTTGGCAACAGCTTATAATGCTGATTTCATACATCTCTAAACAAACTCAGGACCTCTATAGTTTTATGATAATATCCATAATCATATTCACACACTAAACATATACAATGGAAACTCATGATATCATTAATTAAAAACTCTTACGGCAATTTCTCATAAGACATCTCTGCCTTAGGGCCTATTCAAGTTAGTTGTTATGAAAGGACCTCATTGTAAAATCTTTCCATCCATTAAATGGTCTTACTCTTGGTTTTTGAAGCTCTGAAGAGCAACATGTAAAGGCACATGTGTTTGAGTCTGTGTATGTGTATTTTCATATACACAAGATGTATATATTTGGGTCTCATGGGAGAGTTTCTGTATTCTGTCAAATTAAATTCAGACTGTTAATGTTAATAGACTTCAGCCAATTCACTCCCATGTGATCCATTTACAGTCCTTGGAGGATCAGGCAGAGTATTAGTTTCCTAGGGATGCCATAAGGAAGTGCCACGAAGTAAGGGGCTTTAAGCAACAGAGATTTACTGTCTCACAGTTCTTGAGGTTAGCAGTCTATATACTAAGAATGTCAGCAGGGCCATCCATGTTCTCTCTAAAGTCTCTGGGAGAAGATCCTTTCTTGTCTCCCTGGCTCCTGCTAGCCCCAGGAATTTCTTGGTGTTCTCTGACTTGTAGATCCATCTCCACATGGCCATCTTTCCTTTGTGAGACTCTGTGCCTCTTCTCTTTTATAAAAACGCCTCTCAGATGGAATTAGTACACATCCCACTCCTGTATAACCTCATATAAACTGATATATCTTCAAAGACCCTATATCCAAATAAGGTCACAGTCACAGATTGGGATTTCAACATACCTTTTTAAGGGACACAACTGAATCCATAAAACCAGTTGCCATCTAGAAGATGCCGACTTCTGGCAATCGCATGTGAGTCAGAGTAGAACTGTGCTCCATAGTATCTTCAATTGTTGATTTTTCAGAAGCGGATAGCCAAGTCATTATTCCAAGGCACCTCTGGGTGAACTCAAACCTCCAACCTTTCAGTAAGCAGCCAATTGTGCTAACTATTCATACCACGCAGGGACTTGACTGAATCCATACCCATAGCCATTGAGTTGATTCCGACACACAGCGACCGCATAGGACAGAGTAGAACTGCCCCATAGGGTTTCCACAGCTGTAATCTTCACTGAAGCAGACTGCCACATCTTTCTTCTGTGCAGCAGCTGGTGGGTTTAGACTGCTAATCTTTTGGTTAGTAACCAAGGGCTTAACTACTGTGCCACCAGGGCTCCTTCACTGAATCTATAACAAGCAGTATATACATAAACTTGTGCCAGCACATCATTCTGGATGTAGGTAGCATAAAGATCTTCATTTTGAATCTTGGTTTTGCCCCTGGCTTTCCAGCCTCTATTCCTAGTCTACACAGCCTCTTCCTTCAATGGACTCATCATCATGATCTCTTTCTGGGATTCTGCGGTCACTTTCCCTTAGTGGAGAAGAGATAAAGGAGTAGGACTGAACTTGAGAAACAATAAATCTCTTGAAGAACTGAAGCAATATTTGTATAATTGTGTAGCCTCCTGTAATATTAATTTTAAAAGAACATTTTCTTTTGTATATTTGTTTGGATACATGTATTATAATAAGCATACTCAATAAAATCCTGGAAAAATCATTTGAATGTCAAATAAAAGAAAGAAATTAATCTTCTAGTGATCTTGTTTCATAATAAAATATTCAGTACTTATAATTGAAAACGAATGGGCTTTGATTTTGGGAGATTCTTATACTCATTTACTCAACAATATTAATTGCAATGAGAAAGTTCAAAATTTGAATCATATCCAGATATTAACCCTCAGGGATCTTAGAGACTGAGAGGTGGTAAGATAATAGGGACTACTACATTAGAAGAAAGAAAGTGCTAAGTACCTGAAGAGAGGCAAAATTAAAGTGCTTTGATGCTGGTGGAGTCCCTGGGGGGTGCAGAGGGTTAACTCACTCAGCTGCTAACCAAAAGGTTGGATGTTTCAGTCCACACATAGGTGCCTTAGAAGAAAGCCCTAAGGATCTATTTCCAGAAAGTTAGCCATTGAAAACCCTATGGTTGTCTCTTGGAGCTAAACCTACCCTTCTCTACTCTGTTTTGTGATGCTGGAGCTGGCTTCTCCTTTGCCAGCTGGCTTTCTGAGGTTTTCTCGAATCTAGAGACTAGACGGCTAAAGGAGAAAGGATAGGACTCTTCACTGTCTTGCTTCCTGCTCCTGTCAGCATCCCCCCAGCAAGGGCTTTTTACCCTCATAGTATCAGCTTGTTCCATTTTTTATTTCTACCTCAGGCCCTGAAACAGATACAAGACCCAGCCAGCTGGTATGGCTCTTTCTCAGCGTTCCCCGTTACAATTCTGTGGCGGGCCTTCTCTGAGTTCCTGAGGTACACCAGCAGCAGAACAGTATCTCATCCTAAAGGAATAGGTCTTATCTCCATGGGGAACTTCCCTTAAGCTTTTTGGTTCTAATAATCCCAACTACTTCCCTCTGTTCTCCTGGCCCTAGAGGTGATAGATACATCTTTTCTGAAATTACTTTCTCTTCCTAGGAGTCCTGGTGGCCACCTGGAAGAGTTTATTTATTTATTTATTTATTTTCCCTGTGGCAAGTTCTTTAAATTGAGCCCACTTCATTTCAGGTGTGGTAAACCATGTTGTAGGAGCCCTGGTGGCACGATGGTTAAACTGCTAACCAAAAGGTTGGCAGTTTGAATCCATCAGCAGCTCCGTGGGAGAAAAGACCTGGCAATCGCCAGTAAAGACTACAGTCTAGGAAATGCTATGGGGCAGTTCTACTCTGTCACATGAGGTCCTGTGATCTGGAATCAACTGGACAGGACACAATAACATCTCTTCCTAACTTCAGGCTTTCCCTCCTCCCTTTTTACCCTGAAATACCTGTTTTAAACAATGTCTTACGTTCGATTATTGTCGTTGAAACAACTGGTGTGGTTTCTGTTTTTCTAACTGGATCCTGACTGGTAACAGCAATGAAAACTCAGAGAAAGAAATATTCACTTCCACACAGAGAGATCAAGGATGGTTTCACAACCAGCACATGTATTTCTACTGGGCCACAAAAGATAATGTTGTTGTGAAATGAGGACAGAGGTTAGGACAAGGGAAGAGGACTGGACAGAAGCATATACGAGGAATGTGAGTAGGTCAGTTTGCCTGGAGTAATGGAAAATGAACAGGAATAGTGAGAATAACTCAGGACTATTTGTCCTTTTTGGTGTGCAAAAATGCGAAATACAAATTTGAAGCCTTTTCATTTTCTGAAATAATATTACTGTGAAACCATAGATTTTTAAAAATTCTATAAGAATGCATTTTAAGTGAGAGTGAACCTCCTGATTCCAGGAAGAAAATGCATTACGGAAGTACACATTTACTATCTAATTTGGTGCAATAAAAATAAACCACAATTTATAAATAAGTAAAAACTTTGTATGATTTGATTAGATGCTAGAATGTCCTGTTTAAATATACCTTCTAAAATTTATATTAGATAGAGATATAATTTACAATTGCTTAAATGTAATTTTTGGTTGAATCCATAAAAATCTAGATATCAGCTCCCTAGACTTAGCGTGACATGTATTCGTGACGTGCTTGTGGGTTGGATATTTGCAGTTTATATACTGTCTTTGAAAAAACTGAACCATGACTTCTGCTTCACAACTGATTTCATGTACTTTTGACAGTTTTCACATATTTTTGACAGTTACAAAGCATCCTTTGCCTTCTGGGTTTTTGGTGTGGACAGGTAAGAATCTGAGCTAGACATCAGTCATGAGAAAAACCTTCCATCACACCAGCTTTTTATTCATATTTTATCGGGAAAATCGGGTTTAACTTATATTATTTAGATTTACAACATCTTTTCCAGGAACTTATACCATTGTAAGTATGAGTAAATTATAGATAAAAAAAAAAATCATTATATCAATTGCTTAGTACTTCTAGCACATGTCCTGTTGACCTCAATGGAAGCAACATATGAGCATCCAAGGGCAGAGTTTGGGCCATTATTGTTAATGAATTCACATTTAAATGCCCATTAGTAGATTTAAATTGTTACTAGAAACACGTTAAATGTTAGCCTGTGTGTTTTGCTAAAGCAGTGGCATGGTTTAAATCAAACTGTCTTCAAAACAATTCCTGAAGTATACAGTAGTTTTGACTCATAGGACCTTTGTATGGATATTTTTAGTCTCTTTTTTGGTTTCTTAAAATAAAAAAAGGCACAGGGGAACTTAACTGCTTGTTTATACATTAAATGAAAATTTTACCTTAATGATGCATTATGCTATACTTATACATGCAAATAAATAAACAGGGCTAGCAATTAGGGGAAAAAAAAACCCAGAGTGCTATAACGATTTAAAATAGAACAAAATTGCTCTATAGCCTTATATTTATCTACTTATGTTATATCAATTTAAAGCAAAATAGTTAGTCAATTTTGTTAGTTTAATTAAAGTGTTAGGTCATTGCAGTGAAATAAGTCAGTTCAATCATTTGTTCTTAAAAATGAAGTATCGGAGTCTATAAAAATGTTAAATTCTGTAATCTCACAAAGATATAACATAAAGCTGTATCATTTATGTTGTGTTTATGACAAAAAGAATTAAAGAGCTGAATAAATTAAGATATTTTTGTGAGAAGAAAAATAGTGATATAATGTCACTATTGATTGCCTGTATTGGTTGGCTTTAAAGTCTTGTAAGGCAAAAATATTGCAACTGTGCATTTCTCACAACATGAACAGGTATTAGAATGTTATGAGATGCTCAGTTTAATTAATTAAGATATAAAGATTTGAGGGCGGTCTAGGCAGAAGCACCACGCCGTCCCTCCACAACAAAGATCTGAAAAACTAAGCCAAACAGCAAATCAACAATCCTGAAACCCTAGAACATCAAATGAAGAGATAAAGAACTCAGCCGAACACCAAACGGAGTAAGAATACTGAAAGAGAACAGAGAGC
>NW_004444103.1:4119136-4141543 GCF_000243295.1 Trichechus manatus latirostris
AATTAGAAGAGCGTAGTCAATGTCACTTAAATGTGTATGTAAAAAAAATTTTTGAAATGGCGTATCTTTGGCTATGTGTATTTTCACACAAAAAAAAAAAAGTTGAGAATTTAGAGGTTTAAAATGTTGTGGGGTTGTTAACCAATGTCATAAAACCGCATGTGTGTTACTGTTACATGAGAAACTATCTGTTCTGTAAGCCTTCACCTGAAGTACAATAAAATATTAAAAAAAAAAAAAAGATATAAAGATTTCAGTTTCATCAGAAAATTGCTCCATTCTTCATTCACTTTGCCTATGAAGTCATCTTGTCAAAGACATTCCAAAACTATAATTCTTAGTTGGTTTAGACAGACTCTATCCTCCCTGACTTTATGAAAAAGCAGAGAAAAAAAGAAAACCTGCAGTAATTTGTTATAATTAATCTTAACATGCATGTGTCATCTACAAATAACCTCATCAACATTCAGAAAGGATTACCTAAATGAACCCGTCTACATATTGCTCCTTATAATGAGCTTCCACAAGACTAATGACTTAGTAGTGTCATGGACAATGAATGATTAATTGGTCTATTCAAGAATGAATTGTTAAGAGTATAATTGCTACCTTTTCCTAATTTCTGAAGGTTAGTTGAAGTTAATGTGATGCTAATGTAGCTCGATAGATTCAACAAAATTTTGTTTACTAACAAATTGAAAAACAGGATTTGAAAAAGCTGACCATAACATACACTGAGTTTTAATATTTATATTTAATTAATGTTTAACATTTCATATTTATAACAAAAATAAGCAACTATACATATGTTGAAGCCCTGGTGGTATAGTGGTTAAGAGCTTGGCTGCTAACCAAAAGGTTGGCAGTCTGAATCCACAAGCTGCTCCTTGGAAAACCTATGGGGCAGTTCTGCTCTGTCCTACAGGGTCGCTATGAGTCAGAATTTACTTGACAGCAATGGTTTTGGTTTTTGGTGTATGTATGTTCATAAATATTCCTTACTTACAATCCCATTAATTCTTTCTTCGAAAATTTATATGGTTTCATTAATATCATTATCAATTTTCAATGTAGATAAAAAATTTTGCACTTGCATTGTGTTTTTTGAAATGTGTTAATTCTTTATTCTTTTGTAGGTTGGCAAGTTTTCTGCTTTTAAAAGTGAGTTAGATGATGGGATTGTTGATCTTCCTAAATACAATCAACTCTCAATTATTCAATGTCAATGAAGGGAGGCACTAGCATGAATAAATAATACCAGTTGATAATTCAAACATCTGGGTTAGGGCAAAGGCAATTTATCTCAGGTTGCTCCAATCATCTAAATGAAAAGGAAGCATAACTGGGGAAATTCCATTTGTGTCAGGTTTGAGAAGCAGTGGGGAGGTGGGGCTGTTATCATACATTATAAATGGGCTGGTCTGGGATCCTATTCAGGGAGGCGCATAAATGTTCTCAATAATGACCAGCTGTATATTAGCCTGGCATTTCTATATACCTCTAATTTAATATCTCCTAGGTATTTTCTCTTCACTGACATCTGCAAGGTAAGTGTTATTATTCCCACATTACCATTGGGACAACAATCTCAAAGAAGTTAAAAAAAAAAATTCATAGTCCAAATGATAAAAAGTGACAGAGTCAGAATTTAAATCCATATCTCTGGGATGTACAGAAAATTAGATACTAACAAGTTACTGTACTCAAATAGCACAGAAATCATTCTTGAGATGTAGACCACATCAAGGAAGAAAAATATTATTGATAAGTGCATCCCACTATGCACTGTATAAATTATACAATGCATTTTTAGATTCACTCATTCATTTATTCATTCAACTAACATCTACTGAATGGCTATTACTGGCTAGGTGCTGGAGATATACAATAAATAAAATTCTCTGCCCTCAGAAAGAACATATTATTTGGAAAAGAGACAGACAAAAAGTAAATCAACAATTAAGTATATAGCAATGTTAGATGGTGATAAGACTTCTGGGGAAAAATAAAGCATTGCAATAAGGCTATGCTTGAGTAGAGGGAGGAAAGATTTGGGATGGTTTCCTTAATAAGGTGACTACTGAACGGAGATGTGAGAGTGAGCCACAGAGCTCTCCGGGTGAAAATAAAAAGCTGTAGGGAGAGGATCAGTAAAGCCCTGAGTTGGGGTCTTGTTGACATGTTCAAGAAAATGGAAGGAGACTAGAATAGCTGGTAAGGATTGTGCAAAAGAGTCAATGGTTAGAAAGAAGCTCCAAGAAATGTGTGAGTCCGTGTGTGTGCCATGGGTGGAGTGTCATATCATATGAGACCTAACAAGCTATTTCAGGATTTGGGTTTATGTTTTACTCTGAAATGGGAAGCCACTGGAGGATTTGGGCAAAGGAGTGACTTAGGTTTTCAAAGACCCACTGGATGCTGTGTGGAGAATTGATACGAGGTGTGGGGTGGGAGGATGAAAAGTTAAAGTACAGAAAACTGGTTAGGATGGCTAAATTTGTAATCTGTGAAAGGTATTCCTGAGTTTTAAAATGCTCTAGAAATCACTGTATCTAGATATAGTCAAATAATTTTGAATGTGGGAAAGAATTTAGTGCTTGTTAGGTAGAGGATTTTTATGTTTACGTTGGGTTGTTATTTTACTTTGGGTTGCTAAAAGATATGATGTCAAACAACTCCTGCCCCCAACCACACTTTGGGAAACTGACATCTAGTGAAATTGTATAAATTTATTAATAAATAGTAAGGTCCATTGAGATGAAGACTTAAGGACTGTTAGCCAAGGCTGGACTTGAGTTTAGGTCTTTAGGTTCCCAAAACAGTGCTTTTTCCTTCATACTTTGATGCACTGGCAAGATTCTGGGAGGCAGTGGGTGAAGTGAATTCGGAGCCATACTCTCTGGGTTCAAAATCCGCCGCCACCACTTACTAGCTGGTGATCTTGGGCTAGTCAGTTAAAATTTCTAGGCACAGTTTACTCTTCTCTAAAATTAAGCTAATACGAGTGTCAACTGCAAAGAGTTTGTGAATCATGAACTTTAGTACACGCAGAGTGGGTAGAACAGTACCTGGCTTGCCCTGACAGCTAGAATATGCTGCATTTGATATGCTACCGTCAACCTATTTCACTGACAAGCGCATTTCTGATGTTAGAAAAGACTCAAGACCTCTCATCTGGAACGTTAGTGCTGGTGAGGTGTACACTAGGGGATTTTTGCTACACAGGAAAGAATGATTGTTAAAGTTCAAATATGAAAGTAGGAGAAATGATGAGGGCGAGGAGAGAAACCTGCTTATTATAACCTACAGGGTTGTGTAGCTTTCTAGAAGGTCCAGTGTAGGAGAGATGGTATTCTTACCCAGGAGCTGTCCCACAGCACCTGCCATTTGGCTACTGTTTGGGTTAGAATAAAGAATCAAAGTTTATCCTAGATAGTGTCAAACTATGGAGGCTGCAACATTGTATACTTTATTGAAGGGACTGTGGAAATTATTCCCTTTATAAGAGGCAAAATCAATCCTAAGTACTTGAATGTAAGGTGACAGATAATTTTGCCATCGGAAATTGTTTTCACATTGTATTGAGGTAAACAACATAAAACTAATGCCACTGCAACAACGTATTATTAATATGTTAGTGTTGTTGTTGTTGTTAGATGCCATCGAGTCAGTTCCGACTCATAGCGACCCAATGTACAACAGAATGAAATGCTGCCCAGTCCTGCACCATTCTTACAACCGTTGCTATGTTTGAGCCCATTGTTGCAGCCACTGTGTCAATCCATCTCATTGGGTGTCTTCCTCTTTTTCTCTGACCTTCTACATTGCCAAGCATGATAATCCTTCTCCAGGGACTGGTCCCTCCTGATAACATGTCCAAAGTACCTGAGATGAAGTCTGGCCATCCTTGCTACTAAGGAGTATTCTGGCTGTACTTCTTCCAAGAGAGATTATGTTAGTACACACCCATTATTCCATGCAACAGATATAATAAATGTCAATAAACAGAAAAAAAAATTAATGTACCATTTGAGTGTTACTAAGTCATATAACTCTTCTGGTGTGTTGTCAAAGAAAGTAAAAAAGTTTGCATCATTGAGGAGCTCATAAATTGAAATGACAATTCCAACTCTGGAGGAGAATTTACTTTTGAATACCTATATCTGGATAACATAATATTTTAATGTATTTTTTCAAATACATTTTTCATTTGAGAAAACTTTTAGACTTACAGAACACTTCAAAGATAGTACAGAGAGTTCTCATAATACTCTACACTCAGTCTCCCCTATTATTAGGGACTTACATTAGTATGGTACATTTGTTACAGTCAATAAACCAATATTAATACATTATTATTAATTAAATCCTATACTTTACGGCCACCACCATTTGTCTTACTGTGGTGGCTTGTCTGTTGCTATCGTGCTGGAAACTATGCCATGGGAATTTCAATACCAGCAGGGTGACCCATGGTGGACAGTTTTCAGTGGGGTTTCTAGACTAAGACAAACTAGGAAGAAAAACTTGGGAATCATTAGCCAATGAAAATCTTATGACTCACAACAGAACACTGTCTCACACGATTGCTTTGAAGACCTCATCAAAAGGGATCAATCACTGGAAGAGGGCATTATATTTGTTGAAGTAGAGAGCCAGTGAGGGCAAGGGAAACTCTTGGTGGGATTGATTAGCATAGTGGCTGCAAAGATGGACTCAAACATGCTTGTGATTATGGGAATGACACAGGAGCAGCAGCATTTTCTTCTGCTGTACATGGGTTCACAATGAGTCAGAACTGACCCAACTGCAACTAGCAACAACAATATTTTATTCAGATTTCTTTAGTTTTTACCTAATGTCCTTTTTTTTATTCCAGGATCCCATCTAAGACACCACATTACATTTAGTAGTCATTTCTCCTTAAACTTCTCTGCGTTGTGACAGTTAACACAATATTTTTATATTATAAAAGTAATTAAAACTAAAATCAAATTTTTAATTGATACATTCCTTATGCTGATTTGGAAACTTCTCGGCATAAACACCTCTTTCATGTTTCACCAGTTTATGTCACATGCATATTCACAAATGTGCTCTGTTTTTTTCACCCCAAAGTCCAGAATTAGAAGACAGAGTACAGACACAGATCCCATGTTATCAGATATCCAGATACATTCTATGTTGATACACCTTAATATGTACACTTCCCTTCTCAAGGTCACCTCATGCTCCAAGATAACTGTTGATGTGTTAATTATCAGATCTGCATTCCAGCCAGCAGGAAGGAGGAAAGAGAATGGGTATGCTCCCATCCATAGGAGTCTTTTCTATAAATTGCAAACTCAAGGCTTCTGCTTGTATCACATGTTGGCCAAAACTTCATCTGTTGGTCACACTTAGCTTCAAAGAAGGAAGGTTGCGAGATATAGTCTCTTTGTCTTGTGGCCATATGCCCAGCTAAAATTCAGGGGCAGTATTAATAATGAGCAAATGGAAGACAGAAATTGAAAATAACCAAAAGTCTCTGACACATATATTAGCACAGAAAAGTCAACAGACATGCCTATTCTCCACAAATTTGGTAAGGAACTATAAATCCTACTCATAAAAGTATTTTATTGTATCCAACATCTATATCCTGCTATCCTTTCAAATCCTTGCTCTCAAAGAATAAGACTACGAAAAACTTTCTTTAGTCTCCTAAAATGTACAATATAATCATTAAAAAATGAAGAATATGGTCAATGAAGATGTGTATCCCTCCGAAATCATTTCAAACAGCCATATTGAGTAAATGCTTAACTAAACTGACTAAATCAACTGGTCGATTTATTATTATGTAGATGCAAAAACAAAAAAACCCAGTTGCCATTAAGTCAATTCTGACTTATGGCTACCCCATGTATTTCAGAGTAGAACTGTGATCCATGGCATTTTTATGGCTGTGATCTTTCCGAAATATATCGCCAGGACTTTCTTCTGAAGTGCCTCTGGGTGGACTTGAACCATCAACCTTTCCTTCAGTACCTGGGTACTTAAGTGGTTGTGCCACTCAGGGACTCCATTATATGGATACAGCCCATGAAATCTCATGAGAAATGTTGTCTTTAGTTCCTTCTTGTTTATGGGCTTAATTCATAAAAACAAACAAACCATGGCGATTATCATTCTGACACCAATTAGAGACTTAAGCAAATAATGTAGATAATTAAATAAGAAAAAAAGTCAGAGGAGATTTAACTGATAACTCTATTGTGGAAAATCTGCCTACAGATAGTTTATCAACAACTAAGAAATCTCTCTGATCTGCAAAGCATCACCTTTGTATGATTGTATCTGTTATCCTAAATCCAGATAATATATTTAAGATTTGGTTCCTAGTAATGAGTTAAAGAATTCTTAAATTTCTTTACTCTATAAAAAACATTTTAAAATTTAAAATATTTTCCAGATGATAAAATTAATCAGTGCATTTTGGCTTCAATATGTTTCACAGGCTAAAACAGAAACACATTTTTTGAGCATTTGAACAGTCATATAAAATATAGTCTCAGAAAGCCTTTCTGTTATCTTTCCCTGAGCTTCTGTACTCTGTATATCTTTGCTGTATGCTCTTTCAAATTCTTTTTGGCAAGAGATAAGAGTACAAATGCACAAACTGATGGAACTATCTAATCTGTATGCAATCTATGGCCATAGAACAAAGAGGAGCTAATTGACCCATAAGTGGAATCTATGATCTTGGCATCATTTGCTATGGTGCTCTAATCCAATTAACTGGTCGCTGCCCTTGTCTATATGCTGCTCAAGGGCATGAATCTTATTTATCTTTGTGTACCTAGCATCTAACACATTTCCTGGCATATGGATTGAATTCAGTATTTATTAAATAAAACTATAATCCCATACTATCGACTTCTTTAAATATTTTTTCTCTTCATGTATAAAAAACCCATTGCCATTGAGTCGATTCTGACTCATAGTGACCCTATAGAACAGAGTGGAACTGCCCCATAGGGTTTCCAAGGAGCGGCTGGTGGATTCAAACTGCTGACCTTTTTGGTTAGCAGCTGTACACTTAATCACTGTGCCACCAGGGCTCCCCTTTCATATATACATGTACACATATGTTGTTGTTATTTACTGTAGAATCTACTCTGACACATGGCAACCCCACGTGTGTCAGAATAGAACTGTGTTCCACAGAGTTTTCAAGGCTATGACCTTTTGGAAGCAGATCATCAGGCCTGTTTTCCACGGCACCACTGGGTTGGTTTGAACTGTCAGCCTTACAGCTAGTAGTGGAGTGCTTAACTATTTGCATCACCCAGGGACTCCCTATAGCTGCTCTTTTCATGTATTTCTTCTTACTGCCAAATTTTAAGAGAGAAAAATCATTTTTAAAAATATAGCTTATACTTCCCCCTTGCTTCAAAACAGAAGACAAGATAGCCATTTTTGTTTTTGGGAGGTTTAAAAATTAACAATAAGTTTAGTATTTGAAACAAATATAATATATAGAAACTATTTTTTAATACTTCTATTAATCTTAAAGAATAAAAGCACTAAAAGAAAATCATTTATTTATTTACTTTTATTAAAAAGAAAATATATTCCAATGTCAAATGTGCTTTTTTCATATCAGGTCAAACAAGGGGTTACATGGATCAAGGAGGAAGTAGCACTCAGCCACTTATAAAAACCAATTGCCAATGAGTTGATTTCGACTCATAGTAACCCTATAGGGTTTCCTATAGGGAAACCTGTAGGGTTTCAAGGAGTGGCTGGTAGATTCAAGCTGCCGACCTTCTGATTAGCAGCTGAGCTCTTAATCACTGCACCACCAGTAAAATTAGACAGAAGTAAGCAGACTACTCCTTAGAAGCACGGCCAGAATACTTCTTAGAGGCAAAGATGGCAAGATTTTGTCTCAGATACTTTGGACATGTTATCAAGAGGGACCAGTACCTGGAGAAGGACATCATGCTTGGTAAAGTAGACAATCAGCGAAAAAGAAGAGGACCTTTGACTGGACGGATTGACACAGTAGCTGCAACAATGGGCTCAAACATAGCAATGATTGTGAGGATGGTGTAGGACTGGGCAGTGTTTTGTTTTGTTGTACAGAGGGTTGCTATGAGTCAGAACCAACTCGAAGGCACCTAACAACAACAAGCAGACTAGGCCTTATGATCCTACTCTTCACCAACAGTAATTTTCACTGATTTATCTCTTGTATTGACTCTGAGTCCAGAATTCTTGCCACTATTTCAGCTGTTCAGAGATTATTCTGATATCTCTCTGTATTTAGCTAGGCCCAGGGGTAATCTCCACAGTTGGAGAGTATGTAGGCTGACATAGGCCCATGGGCAAGAGGCCTTATTGCAGAATCCTTGAAACTTTAGATTTTGATTGACACAAAAAAATTAGATTTTAGCAAAAACAAAAGTAAGTTTTTGTGTTGTTCTGTTATCAACATACAGTTTCTCTCTATTTCCTAAATGTTATCACACAGGAATATGGCTTTGGTACAACATTAAAATACAGGGAAAAAAATGTTTGAACTTCTAGCTTTATTTGCAACTGAATGCTCTGGTTCGGTAAGTAAAAGTTCTGCTTCTCTGTCTTATTTTGATTCTTTTGCACACTGCCCTGATACTTGTTTCTGAAGATTCCTCAGATAAATAGCAAGGGGTGGGGGGAAGGAAGGAGAGGGAGGACTGTCTATTATTTCAAAGATTCCATCATGTTTTTATTTCCAGCTAGCTCCATCTGACATTTTTAGTGAGATGGAAAAATAAAATTATAGAACTAAAGTATCTTTAATGATGTTATTCAATAGGAGCAAACAAAGCGGTTGTTTTATACCTCATGAGAATGAATTTTTAAACACTGCCTGAACATTTTTATTATTTTTTTTTTAATTAGGTAAATTGTTATTTTTGACAATAGAAAATATTAACTAAGGTTTGAGTCCTTTATTTTAAAGCAGAAGCGTTCTATATTTTATAATAGGACAATAGTTTCTTAGTGTCTTATCCAATATCCAGATGCTAGAAATATTTGCCCACCTACTCACCTGCTAAAAAAGAGAATATCAATATTCATGAGCGATCTGAAATTCTACCAGCAGAAGCAACATTCATCAAAGTCTTACCACAGGTACAAGAAGTGCATGCGTGTATTGCAACGTTTTTTGGAATTAGCCCTTTGGCTGAACTCAGATCTTAGTAATACTTTACAGAGCTTTCTATAATTTATTGAACCACCCCCTAATCCTGAATTCAAACATGTATACTAATATTTTTCTAATTTTAATGACAATTGTATCACATGGTCTTTAGGATGGCAGGCTGCCTAGAAACTGTTTCAGTAAATTACACACCAAGATGATCTACTCTTTGGATTGTCTCCAGAACAAAGACTATGATGTATAATTAACACCAACTAACAATTAACTGCCATCAAATATAACATGAGGGACAAGCATAAATTTAGTTATTTACAATAAGAAGCAATATAAAGGCTTTTTTTCAATGAATGATAAAAATAGATCCATATCTTTGAGGTTATAATTTTAAGGTTTAAAGAAAATAATCATCAAATAAAAGAAAGCTAACAGATCCGCTTTTCACTGTGTTGCAGTAATAGTGTTAGCATAATAAGGAACTGTCTAAGAACTCAGATTTCCTATTTACTGCATGTTCTGAACTAAAGAATTATTTTAAGAGACATAGTAATATTACTTTGGCATCATTATTATCCTTATGTAAGTGTAAACGTGTTGAATGAGCCAAAATTATGTTTTTGTATAATATATTTGTGCATACCAAAAAAAGTTACTTAATTACCATGATGTAGCTTTTATATTTAACACCCACTTAAGAATCAGATCTTAAAGATCTGAACTAGCAAGTTTCTTTCATTATTTATTCTTATATAACCTAGGGGAAAGACATAGGGAAGCAGCTATCTAATTATGACTGTTTTAGAAGGATAGAAGAAAGGAGCAAAAGATCTGTCACGGCTTTTTATACAGGGATGCAGAGGCGGATTTGCTGTGCAGCTAATAAAGCTTCAGCCCCTCGCTTACAAGGGTCCCTTCCAAGGCCCTGAACTTAAAATGATGTTCATTATTTTGTATTCTATTGCTTAAAGAAGACTCTCCCCAAATTTTATAAACCTCAGTCTTCAGACAAAGTGGTCCCACCAGTGTGAATGTATGAACATCTGTATGCCTTCTTAGTTTTAAATAGCAGGGGCCTGCAGGATCAAGAAGGGACCAGATACAGGGACACTGAGGACTTAGGAAGGAGCCCTAGTGGCACAGTGGTTAAAGCGCTTGGCTGCTAACTGGAAGGCCAGCTGTTCGAACCCATCAGCTGCTGCACAGGAGAAAGATGTGGCAATCTGCTTCCGTAAAGATTTCAGCCTTGGAAACTCTATGGGGGAAGTTCTACTCTGTCCTATAGTTGCTATGAGTCGGAATCGACTTGATGGCAGTGGGTTGGGTTTGGTTTTTGGGGGGACTTAGGAATAGAATTGTGGGGGAATTATACTCATCTTCAGAACATCTTCAGAAGTACATGAGGAAGAGGAACAAAGGACAGAATACAGAAGGGAGGAGGAAAGAGGTGAAGGAAGATAGAGAAATGGAAGAGAGTATGAAGGAGACGTAGAGAGAGAGAACAAAGTTTGAAAGATTATGTTGAAACACATTTGAGTTTTATGCAGCGACTGAAAAGATTACACAGACATATCATCATTTTGCTCCATACTTTCTTGCCCAGAGCTTTCAAATCCATGCCTCGCTTTAGAAACTAATTTAGAATCTCAAGTTTTAAAATGTAAACTCCGACCTATTATCATGGATTATTGTTACTCTTATCCTGGACATGGCATTTAATGCCAAATTTAAAGGCCGTTTCATTTTTATTTCATACATTAAATACGATTTGGAGAATCAACACAATGTGTTTTCAATATATGAGCCTGTTCTTCCTCTTTCCTCTCTTTTGCTTTGAATTTTACCCATCTTAGTATGTTTGCAAAAGAATTGCTAAGTATCTGAAGTGCAGTAGATTACATTTACTTTAACAAGATGTTAAAATGGATGTTTCAGCCTAGACTCCAAGGAATTAGATAACCGGTAAGGGGGCATACCCTGTAAGAATTTCAAAGTACACAGATAAAAACCAAAAAACCAGTTACCTCTTGCCTCCTTCAAGCACATAACGTGGTTGGGAGAGTTAGATATGAAGAGTAAATTTGTAGAGCAGATTTCCTGGGTCTTACTGTCCCCACCAAGTGATAAGGGAGTGTGCCTCCTATTTTACTGTATATCCAGAAAGAAGGTATTAACGGGACCACTTGGAAAGCCTGTCTATGTATCCTTTGTAGTGAGGGGATATAAAGTCTGACTTTCCCCCAGAAATCTACAGGAAAGCAGCTCACTAAATGCTCTCGTGCTAGAGTGAAGGAGAGTAGTTGCTTTGCTGAAATTATCTTGCATTCCCATGGTTTGTTCACGAAAAGGAACACAGAGCCCTGTCCCACAGGGCCACCTGAAGGGGCGATGGGCTCCCAGCCTATCAAAGCTGCAAGTAGATTGCTGGATTCCCAGGAGATGCTGAAGCAGTAAGCAATCAGCTGGAATAGAGAAATTTCCATCTAGAGTGAGGGAACTTTAGGTGATGGCCCCCAGTTAAGGGGTCTATGAGAGAGGAGAAACAAACAAAGAAATAAGCAAACAAAAACAGTTGCCATCAAGATGCGTGTGACTCATGGCAACCCCATGTGTGTTAAAGTGGAACTGTGCTCCATAGGGTTTTCAGTGGCTGATATTTCAGAAGTAGGTCACCAGGCCTTTCTTCCAAAGCACCCCTAGGTGCCTAGGTTAGCAGCCAAGTGTGTTAACCATTTACACCACGCAGGGACTTTTATGAGACAGGAGTCACCTTTAAATACCTACTAGGCTCAGGGAGGGTGAAGCCATCTTACTAGTCAAGGAAGAACCCTCGTGCCTCTCCCCTCTCTTCAGGGTCAGAAATCTTCATTAATAAGATGTTGGAAGTAGGGTGTCTTAGTTATCTAGTGTGGCTATAACAGAAATATGACCAATGGATGGCTTTAATAGATAGAAATTTATTCTCTCATAGTCTAGGAGGCTGGAAGTCCTAATTCAGGGCACCAGCTCCAGGGGAAGGCTTTTTCTCTCTGTTGGCTCTGGGGGAAGGTCCTTGTCATCAATCTTCCCCTGGTCTAGGAGCTTCTCAGCGCAGGGACCCTGGGTCCAAAGGACACGCTCTGCTCCTGGCTCTTCCTTCTTGGTGGTATGAGGTCCCTCTCTTCTCTGCTTGATTCTCTCTTTTATATCTCAAAACAGATTTACTAAAGATAAAACCTAATCATGTGGATTGAGTCCTGCCTCATTAACATAACTACCTCTAATCCTGCCTCATTAACATGATAGAGGTTAGGATTTACAACACGTAGGATAATCACTTAAGATCACAAAATGGTAGACAACCACACAATACCTGGAATCATGGGCCAGCCAAGTTGGCACACATTTTTAGGGGACACAATTCAATCTGTAACAGGGGGTAAAATCTTACAGTAGGGAAAGAGAGAAAAAAGACAATAATCTAGGCTCTCTAAGCCAGTAGCCAGTCTTTAGTGACCTCAGGTTGGGAAGGTGAAAAAATTGTATCTTTACATCAGGGTTTTGAGTGTTATATGGGACTGAGTGTTCAATTTAAGCAAGGAAGCAAAAAAGTTATGTGCTTTCCACCATTTTCATCCCTGGGCTACAGAATTCCCTCCCCTCAGTAAATTTTAAAGAGCAGTAGGGACAAAAATAAAGTTGCTTTCTGATTATAACTCATTGGTTTTGCCTATTCAAAGCATTGCTTACAAACCCTTCATACTTCTTATAGATTGTTTTGCTGTGGATATACTTTACTCAGTTGATTAGATGAAACCTTCTTTTTAAAGCACCTATTCGTCACAAACCTTTACTTAGTCAAGACATTTTTCTTCTAGTCACCCAAAATGAATATTTAATGAAAAATTAAATTTTAAAAGTAAAGGTTTTTAGAAATCTGCATCACCCAGAGCAATACAGAAAGCCATAGAAGGAAATAAATGTTCTCGAGCAGCAAGAGCTGGAATTCTATAAACAACACAGAATTGTCAGCATAGACTAAGTTATTTTTTTCTCTAGAAGACACATCCCAATCTTATGTTTTTTGTGTCTATGAATTTCTGTAATTCTCAGACAGGAAACATTTCAGAGAACATGTGGAGTTTAGATGCTAAATAATTCAAGTAGATTTTGATTTTAAATTTATTCTTTACCTTATCAAATAATTTTCAGATTATTTTTTCTTTTAAGCCATAAATATTTTCTTGCAAAGATGACAGGAATCAAAGTAGCAATCTGAAAGGGTGGAGGACATTTATTTAAATGCCACTTGTTGCAACTGCCTTGGCAAATGTACAGTTTTTAGACTGAGCATGGGAGAAATATGATAATCAAGTGCATTGTTCAAGAACCTGAATCACAACTCCTTTCTTTTCTGTATGCAGTTATTCTCTCCTATGATGTACAAAACCTTAAGGGACCTGTCATATAAACATTTCTAATGATCAGTCAATACCTGCAGCATTGCCATCCATCATTGCTGAGCAAGTACTGTTTTACACAGTAATCACATAAATCGAGTTACAAGAGATTATAATTCTTTATGACACACCTCTTGGTCCTTGGCAAGGTCATTACTTTGCTGTGAGTCTGTTCTCCAAGATGACATATGGCAAAATATAAAGATTTGGTGCAACCAAGAAACAAAGAACATAGTCTAATATTCTGGAGTAAGTAATCTTACTTAAAAGAAACCTACCTAAAACATTGCTTTCGGGTTTACATGCTAACATTTGATGAATTCTTATGAAGCCCAGTGAATGTAGCATTGTATATTTTCTATATTTGTATAAGAAGGAATTCTAGTCAGAAGTCACACAAGAGTTAATGATATTTGTGGCACAGTAAAATTGTACAATAGTAAAATGTATGCTAAGCAAATAATTCAAAAAGCTGGACTATATTAAGAAAATGCTATCAGGATAGGAGGAGGTCTCATTAATAACCTGTGACATGCAGATGATACAACCTTGCTTGCTGAAAGTGAAGAGGACTTGAAGCACTTACTGATAAACATCAAAGACTACAGCCTTTAGTATGGATTATACCTCAACATAAAGAAAACAAACCAAAAAAAATCCTCACAACTGGACCAATAAGCAACAACATCATAAATAAAGGAAGAAAAGATTGAAGTTGTCAAGGATTTCATTTTACTTGGATCCACAATCAACACCCACAGAAGCAGTAAGCAAGAAAACAAACGACGTATTGCTTTGGGCAAATCTGCTGCAAAAGACCTTTTTAAAGTGTTAAAAAGCAATGATGTCGCTTTGAGGACTAAGGCGCACCTGACACAAGCCGTGATATTTTCAATCGACTC
Organism: Trichechus manatus latirostris; assembly: GCF_000243295.1. NCBI lineage: Eukaryota > Metazoa > Chordata > Mammalia > Sirenia > Trichechidae > Trichechus > Trichechus manatus. The sequence continues at coordinate 4,133,668 of NW_004444103.1, forward strand.
ATACGCATGTGAAAGCCAGATATTGAATAAGGAAGACCAAAGAAAAACATAATGATGGCTTTCAAATATGGTGTTGGTGAAGAATACTGAATATACCATGGACTGCCAGAATGAACAAATCTGTCTTGGAAGAATTACAGCCAGAATACTTCTCAGAAGCGGGATGGCAAGACTTCGTCTCACGGAATTTGGACATGTTATCAGGAGGGATCAGTCCCTGAAGAAGGACGTCATGCTTGGCAAAGTAGAGGGTCAATGAAAGAGAGGAAGACCATCAATGAGATGGATTGACATAGTGGCTACAACGGGGCTTAAGCAAGGATGGCACAGGACCGAGTAGTATTTCATTCTGTTGTACACAGGGTCGCTATGAGCTAGAACCAACTCAAAGGCACGTAACAACAAAATCAAAGTGATCTGAGTCATGTTATTTATTCACAGGTTTAGGTATTATAGGTAGAATGTTCTCTGTAATGATACTTAAACCCATATTCATCATTACTCCTAGACATATGTATGTTTTAGAAAAGCAAAGTTTTCTGCGAAATGAGACAAAACACATATCAAGTTATCTAACTTGGTTAAATTCTGCTTTTCCTTGGGAAAGTTTAATAACTTAAACACAGTTTTATTTTTGTTGTTATTGTTTTTTGGTTTGGTTAGTTTGTTTGATTTCTTTTTTAGATTTAATGGCCCCTGGATATTTAACGTCTTTTTTTTTTTTTTTTTTTTTCTTTTAAATATCTGTTCCAGGCAGCGTTTCTTTGGAGAAATTTCAAAGACATATAAGCACCTGGGAATTCAGATCTAACATCAGGAATTGTGACAATTTTCACAGATTTTGCAAGAACGTTGCAAGAGTTAGGAATAAGATCAAGTTAGATGACCTCAAGAAAGACTGTACTTTAATCACTCATCTGGTAAGAAAAGAATAAGCACTATTTAAATGGTTATGGAAATACGAAATTCTTACGGCAAAAGAACATTTACTTATGCTAAATTAAAGATGACTGGTAAATGTGCTGTGTCAAAACGGAGGTTATACCTCTCTACCTGTGTGCTTCCTTGCTGGGGTTTGGTGAAGCAAAGGAAAACTAGCAACTTTTCACCTCTAATTGTGCTGTTAGACCAAATAAAATCTTCTAAACTCACCAAAAAATACTAGAAATTCAGGTGAGAGATCACCTCTGACCTTGGAGGGCAGTTTCTAATTTAGTAAAGTGATTACAATGAACAACCCAAGAAGTCAAATCTTCGGAACTGACAAAGCCCACATAAAAACAAAATTTAATGAAAATGCAAATATAATCCATCATTTATTTAAGTGTTGTGTTTTTTTTGCATACACTACTATGGCATTTTTTGAGCCTCCGTTATGTGTTGGGTACCCAATGCTAAGTAGGGGCAGTGTTGGTACCAGAATTAATCAGACATGGATTTGGTGCTCAAACTAGTCATCTAATAGGAGAGATAAGATGACAAAGTACTATAACCAAATATATATATATGTGTGTGTATATATATATACATAATGCACTACATGATAAAATCAGATAAGTATATTTGGAATGCAGAAGAGGCAGGCATGGCTTCCAGGTGGGGACAACATGGTTTTGCCAATATAATGTCATATGTGTCTTGAAAGTTAAGTAGGATATGCTTCAAAGGAAGGGTGTGTATTGGAGGCAGTACAGGGGCAGAGAGGATTGGAGCATATTAAAGAAGATCATTCTAGACAAAGAGAACAATATGAGCAAAAGCCCCAAGTTACTTACAAGAATCTCCACAATGAAAATTCTTAGTTTAAAATTATTTTTAGTTCTTGAGAAATATAAGCTGCCCCTCTTTTAATGTACCTTGTACAGATCCCAAACAATATACACAATTAGGAGTAAAAGTCTTTCTGTTAATGATGGTGAAAAGAAGTCAAATACATATGGTTTTCTCCTTCATTTTGGAACTTTAAATGTTAAATAAAATTAATGGACTAATACAAATTATTTATTATTGGTTTTTTAAATCAAGTTATAATTTATTTACAATAAAGCACACTGATATATTTTTGAGCATTCACTAATTTCCATAAGTCTGTAAGATCTGGCTTTGTAAAATTTCCCTTATCAGAGAATACATTTAAATACAGCTCAGTAGATAATGAGGTGTTCTTCCCCTTGCTTCAGCTGAATATTTAGCAATATAGAAACTTGACAAGTTAGGGCAATTAGAATATAATTTATGACACAAGTCTCAGGTGGATGAACTACTTCCTGACCATAATTTTGAACGCAAGTTAAATCACAGATTTCTTATGTTAGTATCAAAGAAAAATTTTCCTGTAAGCCGAATAGTAAAATATATTAATAGCTTTACTTATATCTACAAGTGACCATGTCAGAAAACAGTATCTAGTGCAATTCATTTGGCCTCTTTAGTAATGATTACAAAGCCCACAAAAACGTTATACACTGGTCAGCCTAAGCACCCTGACACCATTTATTTCCCTTGGATGCACATTAACATGCTCAGGTTCCCACAGTGCCTTTAGTTACTGCTGTCATTTGGTTTATTAAATGCTCTTCTAATAGTCCCTGGGAGCCTCTGTGCCTTAGAATATGCCTATCTCAATGAGAGTGTTACTTGATAGTTAGAAAACACTGGTAAGTGGCTATCTCCTTGCAGTAATACTAACTGAGGACCGGTGTGGCAAGCCGCAAAAATTAAGACCTTGTTGCTTCCTCAACTCTTGGGTCAGTTAAATTTATTTTCTTTAATCCCTTCTTTAGACTCTGTACCCTTTTGTTGCAGAGGCTGCTAGGCATCCTCTAACATCCATACTCCTCTTCTTCCACAATAATAAAACATCTGAGTTTTACCTGAGTGTGTATATACATTTGAAGTAAAGTTCTTTCCTAGGCTCCTTTTATGCTAAGTGTGACCATATGAGTAATTTTGGTCAATAAAATATAACTGGAATTCTGGGACCCTCCCTTAAAACACAGGGATGCTCTAATCTTTGCCTTTTTTTTTTTTTCATTATCTTTTCCTCTATCCTGCTGAATGGAACTTGAGTATGATGGCTGGAGCTACAGTTGCTGTCTTGGAACATGAGAGCAAGAACTACACCTAGCAACTTGGGTGAAGGGTAAGACAGTACACATTACTGGGCAAGCCAGCACAGCTTGTACAAGGAAAGGTCAAGGAAGCTCCATAGACACATCCCGACTCCCTGAGGGACTGAATTACTGGGTGGTGGGCTGTGGGGACCATCGTCTCGGGGAACATCTAGCTCAACTGGCATAACACAGTTTATAAAGAAAGTGTTCTACATTCTACCTTGGTGAGTAGCGTCTGGGGTCTTATAAGCCTGTGAGCAGCCATCTAAGATACTCCACTGTTCTCACCCCTTCGGGAGCAAGGGAGAATGAAGAAAACAAGATATAAGGAAAAGATTAGCCCAAAGGACTAATGGATCACAACAGCCGTGGCCTCCACCAGACTGGGTCCAATACAACTAGATGGTGCCCAGCTACCACCATTGACTGCTCTGACCAGGATCACAACAGAGGGTCCCGGACAGAGCTGGAGAAAAATGTAGAACAAAATTCTCACTCACAAAAAAAACCCACAGTTACTGGCCTGACAGAGACTGGAGAAACCCCGAGAGTATGGCCCCTGGACACACTTTTAGCTCAGTAATTAAGTCAATTCCGAGGTTCACCATTCAGCCAAAGATTAGACAGCCCCATAAAACAAAACGAGACTAAAGGGGTACTACAGTCCAGGGACAGGACAAGAAGGCAGGAGGGGACAGGAAAGCTGGTAATAGGGAACCCAAGTTTGAAAAGGGACAGTGTTGACATTTCGTGGGGTTGTTAACCATTGTCACAAAATAATATTTGTACTAACTGTTTAATGAGAAACTATTTGTTCTGTAAACCATCTACACCACAATAAAAAAAAAAAAGAAGCTGTAGGACTGGGGGAAAATGGTACTTAAGATGAAATGGAAATTTTGTAGTAAATACTAGGGGGAAAAGGTATAATTGGGATTTTATCTTGAGAAATTAGCCAAAAAAGAAAATTTTATTTTATCTTACATTCAACAAAATTTAGGTTTTAATTTTGATTATACCCATGCTTATGGATGGAGAATAAAGCAAATGATAAATATTTTTGCAACTTTTTTCTAGTCAAGCCATATGATAGCAGAGCAGTAGTACATTCTTCACCTCAGGTTAGAATTCGACAGTAAAATCTGAAAGGAGTCTATTTTATAGAAAAGATTTCTGGAGCTTCCTCAGCTTTCCTAGGAATCTCTCTTGGCCCTTGCATAAATAAATCATTCTTTTTGAAGCAAAAAAAAAAAAAAAAGAACTACACCTAGGAATGGCTAAATAGATGGGTAGAAGGTGCCTGTGTCCCTGGGGACCTTACGGAGTAGAGCCACATTTACCCCCCGACTTTTAAATGAGAGAAATATAAATATCTATTTTTTAGAGCATAGTAATCTAATTTTAAAATAGATAAATGGGTGAACCTAATCTTAACAAATTTGCTAACTCTTCTCTTTCATACCTAACAGTTTCTTTTTAAACATTCTGAAGACTCTCCTCTTCCAGAAAGTTTTCCAAAACCAATAATACCACTTATATGCCCTTATGAATATTTCATTTTTCAGTTGTCACCATACTGCCCCTCCAAAGGGTTCTTAAAGGCAAAATGATTTCTTACATATATACCTCACATAAAAGATACCTTGATAGCTTGTTGGTAATTAATAATAATTCAATTGAAGTGCTTATGATGATAGAATTGAGTGTTCTTATGCGGTTATTATTTTTATCTCTAAATGTTAGCAATATCCTTTATTTTTACTTCACATTTCCATCTAGTTAACAAAAGGAATGATTAATCAGTATTTTTACATGCTACACATAGCACTTAGCAAAGAAAGGATGTTATTATAGTCTCAGATATATGACAGTTCTTGTAAATTATCTTTGTCTTAAAAAGAACCTAGGCAAATCCAAAATCATCATCATCATTAAGCTAGATTAATATATTTTCATGGGGAAGGGGCATAGGGAGGAGTTCTATTCTGCTCAAGAAACCTTTGTGGTAGGAAATACAGGGCTTGTATACAAATTACCCTTGATTCCTTTCCTTGGGGAGGCTACCAAATTATATGGAAGGTAAGACAAAAACTAGTTATAACACAAACCCGAGTATGATACATGCCATGAAAGACAACAGAGATTTGGAGAAGAGAAAGGTCACAGCCAGTGAACAGGACTTACAAAAACTTCAGGAAGCAGGGGCAGTGGCATGCTGGGCAACTCTGAGCCAGTTTAGAATATACAGTCTCCTCATCTGACACTAACAGTGGCCTCCCTTATTCCAAGAATGACACAAATAAGATACAGCTGGAGAGAGGTTAGAATCTACCAGATAAGTCTAAGGCTTAAAGTTCTAAGTCCTCCAACCTCAGTGTCTATCAGGGCAACTTCTTCAGGAAGAGTGTTCCAGGTTACAGAACCACTTTGGCCCAGTGAGATTTCTGAATCAGAGCGGTTCCCTTTCCCTCGTCTTACAAACTGATTCTTCCAACTGCTGTCTGTCTTGCCCTCTTGACAACCCTTGATAATGACTCGTCTTACTATTATTAATTCTGAAGCTACCTGCCTATGTTGACCTTTTCTTTATTTGATTTTGCCTGTTTCTTGTGTTAGTCTAACCCCCTTCTAGCATTTGCTTGACTATGTCATGTGCCTGCTGCTGGTCCTAGGTACGCAGCCTGTTAAACAACAATATGGTAGCCGGTTATCTTACTTCCTAAAAGCGTAGGAAATTCATATCCTTCCTACTACATTAACGCCAGAATTACTATTTTGTATTTGTCTAAACTTGGGTAGACACCAACCCTAATGGCTGGGGGGTTAGAATATTTTGAATGTTTTTCCTCACCTTTCTTTCCAATAACCCACCTCACCCAGAATAGGTGAATGTACCTTCTATGAGTGACTTTTCAGTGTTACAAAATTTGGGGAAAAAAAAATCTCAATTGAAGATCTACCCCTGACAAATCTAAAATTGTAATTTTCTACATTTTCTTCTCCTTCCAGGGGATGGGAAGAAGTTAATGGCATTAAAATGCATTAGGCTGATCAGCCATTATTCTAATGCACAATCTGCATAGCTCTGGGTCAGTAACATTACAACCCCAACTTTTCTGATTGAAAGGGACACAGCGATCTGGGCAAACGGGTTTGACAGGCTTGTTTCTTATCTCACATTGATAAAGTGGGTCTCATACAAGAGCCAGATCATTTTGAATTGGGGTAAAAAAGGTTGTCATTCTATATCCTGCTTTAAAATATCCAAGAGTAGTTTCTTAATATCTTCGGTTTTTAATGAAATGTTTGATCTCATTCATTAATTTTTCAAATCATACTGTGCTTAAAAACAAGCTAACTTATTTACTGTTTGCATTAGGCCTAAATGTAAGATTTTATAAAATATAAACATGAACTGTTTCCAGGATACTGTAGCTGGGGGAAGGGGGTTAGGAAACAACTAATGTTTCAAAGACTTGATTATATTTCTAAAGCATCTACTTATTTCAGTAGCTTTATTATTACTAATGCACATGATTTCAGGGGTCCAGAGAGAAACTGAATTTAAATAACTACTTGTGGCAACACAGCACCAATTATACACTCAATGGATATTAATGTCCTCTGGTGATCAACTAGCAGTGGGAAGTAAAATTGACAACACACGGTACAATCATAATTATGGGTCAAACTTCAACAAGCCTGTTTAAATGGTTCCACTAGGTTCTACTTTAAATACTGATTTACATATATTTTGACTATTTTCAGACATGTTATACACTTTAATATGGAGGGATATAATTATTTCCCATAAGGATGCATTAGTCTAAAGCACTGATAAATAAAGTAGCATGTTATGCATACACACTTCTGCAGATTTTAAACTGCATTAAAATATATCCCAAACCTTATTTAAGCTGGTTGAAGTATCATTTTGATTCCCCAACAAGGCTATTTAATAAAGAATTTGAATCTTTTTGGAATTGCATAAATGAGCTTTTCCTCAGAGCATTAATGGATTTTTTTTTTTTTTTTATTGTACTTCAGGTGAAGGCTTTCAGAACAAATAGTTTCTCATGAAACAGTAGTACACATATTGTTTTATGACTTTGGTTAACAACCCCACAACATATCAACCCTCTCCCTTCTCGACCTTTTTTTTTTGGTGAAAATATACATACCCAAAGATACACCATTTCAAAAATTTCTACATGCACAGTTCAGCGACATCGACTACGCTCTTCCAATTGTGCTGGTATCCTCACTTTAAATGAAAGCTTACTGAACAAAATAGTTTCTCATTTAACAGTTAGTACACATGTTGCCCTATGACAATGGTTAACAACCTCATAACACATCAACACTATCCTTACTCAACCGTGCATTCCCTATCACCAGCTTCCTTGTCCCCTTCTGCCTATCTGGCCCTTGTCCCTAGGCTGCTGTACCTCATTAGTCCAATTTGGTTTTATGGGGTTTTCCACTCCCAGGCTGAACGGTGAACCTCAGAGATGACTTCACCACTGAGCTAAAAGGGTGTCTAGGGGCCATACTCTTGGGATTTCTCCAGTCTCTGTCAGGCCAGTAAATCTGGTCTTTTTTTTGTGCGTTAGAATTTTGTTCTACATCCTTCTCCAGCTCTGTCCAGAACCCTCTGTTGTGATCTTGGTCAGAGCAGTCAGTGGTGGTAGCTGGGCACCATCTAGCTGTACTGGACTCAGTCTGGTGGAGGCCTTGGTAGCTGTGATCCATTAGACCTTTGG
>NW_004444103.1:4147047-4148890 GCF_000243295.1 Trichechus manatus latirostris
ATTTTTGTCTGCTTTTTGCTTCCGCTCTTGGAGAATTCTGAGTACTAGAGATCTGAATTCCCTATCAGGTAGTTCTATTGCCTTTTCTTCCAGTGGAAAGTCAGCTGGTGTTTGATTTTGGATGCCTACTGGAACCATCCTGTCCTGTTTTTGTAAATGTTTTGAGATTGTCTGCTGTCTTTGGGGCATTCAGTAGTTATTCCTCTCATTTATTGATTGTAGATTTGTTTGTTTCTTCTCTCTTTTTTTTTAATTTGGCTATGTCTGAGTAGGCGGTCTGTGTGTTCTTGTTGTTTGCTCATTTGTGGGCACAATACTTTTCACCTCCTTCTCCAATTGGCAGGGTCAGTCACTCAGATATGGTACAGCAAGGCAGGTCTAGCTGAAGAGGAGTTACTGGGATGGGTTGTTTGTGGCACTTACTACAGCCACCGGGGTGGGTTGGTAATCAGTGCAGGGCAGGTTCCAGTAGGCCGTGCCTATGCTGCTTGGTCATGTGATGTTAAGCGCATGGTGCAGGTAGGCAGGATGTAGCAGGGAGATTGTTATGTGTAGAGTTAAGATGGATATGGGAGAGAGGAGAGAGGAACAGGAGCCAAAAACATACAAACAAACAAAAAAGAATGCTAGGGGAGTTTGCCGTTGGAGTGGAGAGATGAGAGACTATGAAATGGAGGAAAACAATAAGGGGAAGAGGAAGAAAAAAAAGAGAAAAGAAAAGAATGAATAAATAAAAATCGGAAATGTTAAAGAACAGCAAAGTTCCCAGGGATCCCACTGGTGTGGCTGTGAGGTCTGGGGAAGTTGTTCTCAGGTGTTGCAGTACAGCCTGGCTAGAAGGCGTAGAGGTATACAACACCAGGTCTTCAGGGAACAGAAAGATAAGGAAGATATAGAGAGACGAGAAACTGAGTAATGAAGAAAGATAAAAAGGGAAAAAGAGGGAAAGAAAACAAACAAACAAAAAAGAACAAGAAAAGCCCCCGAAAAAAACAGAAAAAAAATAAAAAACAACCTACGAGAAAAGAAATGCCCTCAGGGATCCATCTGCATGTCTGTGCAAGCCAAGGCAGTAGTTTCCAAGCCACGCAGCACCACCTGGCCAGAATGGGCTCCCTACTCAAGAAAAGGAAAAGAAAACAAACAATTCAAAACAAGCAAATGAACAAAAGCCCCGGGATCCCACCAGCACAGCAGCCCAGACCAGGAAGCAGTTCCACACTTGAACAGAGCTCCGGAGCCCCTCACGAAGAAGCGAAGATGGCTCACAGAGCCAGGTATTTGAGCGAAAGGAGGGGGAGGTGGTGAGAGGTAAGGAAGAAATCAAAGGAAGTGGGAAAAAATGCAACAGCAGCAGCCACCAAATGGCACTCAGAGAGCCAGCTAGTGCGGGCTGGTGGAATCCAAGCAGCCGGTGTTTCCCGGACAAGAGACTGTGTCCACGGGAAGCAGAGGAGGCCGAGTGTGGGTGAAGAAGGGTAGGGGGTGGGAAAGTGTATATCACAAATTACCAGACCTCCGCAGCCCCTCAGGAAGAGGTAAAGATGGCTCACAGAGCCAGGTATTTGAGCAAAAGGAGGGTGAGATGGTGAGAGGTAAGGAAGAAATCAAAGAAGCGGGAAAAAAAGCAATACCAGCAGCCAACAAATGGCACTCAGAGAGCTGGCCTGTTCGGGTGGGTGGAATCCAAGCAGCCGGTGCTTCCTGGACAAGAGATTGTTGCCATGGGAAGCAGAGGAGGCTGAGTGGGTGTGAAGAAGGGTGGTGGGTGGGAAAGCATATATCGCAAATTACTGGTTGTTTTGTTTCCCGCTGGAAGCTCCATGAAGCTGCTTTCTTGTAC
>NW_004444103.1:4149972-4172565 GCF_000243295.1 Trichechus manatus latirostris
CTTTGATCTTCATCAGTAAGTGCTTCAAGTCCTCTATGCTTTCAGCAAGCAAGGTTGTATCATGTGCATAATGCAGGTTGGTGATAAGTCTTCCTCCAATCCTGGTGTTCCATTCTTCATAGAGTCCAGCTTCTCAGATTATTTGCTCAGCATACAGATTGAATAAGTATGGTGAAAGGATCAAACCTGACATACACCTTTGCTGACTTTAAACCATGCAGTATCGCCTTGTTCTGTTCAAATGACTGCCTCTTGGTCTATGTACAGCTTCTTCAGGAACACAATTAAGCGTTCTGGAATTCCCATTCTTCACAATGTTATCAATAATTTGTTATGATCCACACAGTCGAATGCCTTTGAATAGTCAATAAAACACAGGTAAACATCCTTCTGGTATTCTGTGTTTTCAGCCAAACGCCATCTGACATCAGCAATGATATCCCTAGTTCCACATTCTCTTCTGAATCCCGCTTAAAATTTCAGGCAGTTTCCTGTAATCTTATTATTAGTTTGACCTAAATACAGCATTTCCAGGTGCTTTCTTCACCCACTACAGCCACTTCCCCTTTGTAACATGTTCTAAATATTTTCCTTTTAGTGACATGATTTATGGGACATCCATATCTTATTTAAACTATTTGCTTTTAAACATGATGTCATAATATATACAAAACAACATGTATAACATACTAGATTATGAAGCATAATGATAAAATGTGTGCCTAAAAACCCATCGATCAACTTGGAACCTAGGCATTATTGCTACTTGAAGTTGCCTGACTGATCATTCTGGATTCCTTCTTCTGTCTTCCCCACCAGAGGAAACAGCAGTGCAAAGCTTTGTTATTCTTATCATCTTATTGCTTTAAAATATAGTTTTTAACATCATACACATATCCTTAAACATTATATATTTTGTTTTTATTTTTAAACTTTATAAAAGTATCATTCTAGAGGTTGTCCATTGCTACTTTTTGTTTATTTTTATGTTTTACTATTTCTAAGATTAATCCATAAAACCCAAATCAAACCCATTGTTGTCAAGTAGATTCTGACTCATAGTGACACTACAGGATAGAGTAGAACTGCCCCATAGGGTTCCCAAGGTTGTAAATCTTTACGGAAGCAGACTGCCACATCTTCCACAGAGCAGCTGGTGGGTTCAAACCACCGACCTTTCGGTTAACAGCCAAGCACTTAACCACTGAGCCACCAGAGCTCCTCTGGTTCATCCATGTTTACATATAATTAGCTGAAGGTCAGTAATTTTTACTGCTTACTTAATATTTCATTGTAAAAATATATTGATTTATTTGCTCTTTGGATGTTTGTGATGTTTCCTGTTTAATGTTATTCTGGACTATGTTGCTATGATCTCTCTGATCATGTCTCCTGATACAAATACACAAGAGTTTCCATAAAATATACACCTAGGATGCAATTGCTGGGTAGTAGGATATAGGCATGCACATCTCTACAAGCCAATGCCAAGTTGTTTTCAAAAGTGATGGTGCAAATTTCCACTCCCATGAGTAATATATGAGTTTGCATTGCTCTACATCTTCAACACTTGCCATTTTAAATTTCTTAATCTTTGTGAAACTAGTGGGTTTGAAATGCTATCTACCAGTGGTTATGGTCCTAAATTGTACTTCCCTTATTACTGATAAAGTCGAACATCTTTTCATAAGCTTCTGCTATTTTTGTGTTTAGCTTTTCTGTGAAAAGAAATGCCTATTTACGTTCTTTGCTGATTTTTCTGCTTTGTTATTTGCTTTCTTCTTATATATGTGCAATAATACTTTACACAATTTATTTTTTTCTTCATGTCTGTCTCCACCCTAATAAACTTTGAGTTTTTTGTGGATAAGTACTGTGTCTTCTTTACTGTCATATATCTCATTACTAGCATTGTGACTCAATACATAATTCTCTCTTTTGCAGATAGTAGCCTGATCCTTTTGCTAAAATTTCTTCTTAAATTATAAAGGAAAGAATAGAAATATTAACCACTGATATACAGGATGGTTATCAGATGCTGGAGTAGGTTTGTGAGAAGGGAAATGAAGCTTCAGGATGAGAAGTTGTTCTCCAACTTTTTGGGGGGTTTTGCCTAGATTTCCCAATTTTTAAGTATGTAAAAACCATTGTCCTCCTGCCCTCTTAACATACTCTCTTCTTTCTTTTAATTGCTTGTTCTCTAAATCCTTAGGTGTGTGAAGGTGGTGTAGATGGTGAATAACCAAAGCTAGTAAATAATAATAATAATAAACTATATATACAAACATAAAAATATTCATATATATATATGTATATATATATTTACTATATGGAGTATATATATGTATAAAACAATGGTTCAATAGAAAGATGATACATAACTTTGCAACTTGGTGTGGTACACCCCAGCTCGTCTATATAGTGACTTCAAGAAATCCAACTACCATGAGACTTTCTTTCTAAATCATACATTATTTTATGATTTTATATTACCACAGAGAAGATATGATGAGTGTGGGAATTTTGCTTTTTACTAGATGTTTATTCCACAGGAATGAGTAGAGACGGGAATTGAAGTTTTCTGAGATGTACAGAAACAAATTACTTCTTATTTGCTTGATGGCCATGAAATAGTGTGGTCTGGCAAATACTGACATCTGGAATACTTATGCAAGGCATAAAGAAGACATTTTTTCATTTGCAAACATGAAATTACAACTGCTAGTATGTATGCCATAGTAATGAAAAGTTTGATTAAACATAATTTGGATGGCCAAAGATTTAGATAAAGAAAAACCTACTGTTACATGAAATCTCAAGGAATTATAGGTATTTCATTTAAACATAGCAAACCATAATTGCTAGATTATAACTATTTACATTAATTACATAATTGCACTAATCACATAAATAGGTAGTAGCACTGTCAAACATTCCCTAATTGCTTCTAAAATTTCAAATATATGAAGTGAGAAATAAAACTAAAAAAAAAAAATAGAGATGGCAGAGCTCTGAGAATTCATTTTTTAAAAGATGAGTTAATGTGTTCATAGTGCTTAGAATAACTCACATATATTTTGCTAAGATTTGATATTACTTCTATGCCTTTAACACTTAAAGACATGACTCTATTTCCTGTGCATCTTTGTATGGAACTTGCTCTGCTATGTACAGCAATTTAGGCTATTATCCTCATATTCTAGCCTTTTTACCATAGTTCCACTAAACATGAAAAATTTACCTTTTACTTACGAATGGTAGGCTACCAGTCATAATACATTATCACTTCGAAGGAAGGAAAACCTTTCTACAATATGAGAAAAACTTTTTAAAAAAATATAATACTTGAATTTCTGTAATCATACATCTACACTGTTGCTGTGGGAACAATACATTAGGGCCATGCCAATAGGGGGTATCTTATAACTATTGATAATTGATCAGTACACTTATATTGGGAATATAGTCTTGCCCAGTTAGAATGCTTTATTGCTGCTCCATAGTATCTTCAATCTAATGAACCCAGCACTTGGAATTATGAGATGTGTGTTCATGTCTCTTAAATAGGATTCAGAATCTAGTTGTGATAAACCTGTGTAATAAAAATTCTCTGCTCAGTTGTGTGAACTTAGAAGTATTTGATAACTCCTCTATCAGAAGCACAAGTGGCAGATTTTTCTCTCCCACATCTCATCAATGTGAATGTGAGGCAAAGTTCTCCATTGACTTATTCCACAGCATTCACTAAGTTCTACTTTTTAGTTTGTAGCTGTGTCCAGTTGGGTGGGCACTTTATTCAATCACCCTCTGAACCTCAATAGAACTTCAGTGATGAAGTGAGAGATTACTTGCTTTTGCAAGAGTTTTGAGCCAGATGTTGATGACTAATGTGGAATATGGCGAGAAATACTACTTCCTGACCTATCCGTATTTGTTTTATGTAAATAATTCTTTCATCCAATCAGTTGGAGTCCCTTGGTGGATATTAGTGCTTTTCAATCTCCTGAGAAGTGCTTAAGTTTCACACCAGAGATACACAGGTGTAGCATAAAAATTACTCTATGTCTTAGGCTTTATGTGATGCAATGTTACTGCTGCTGTGTACCTTCTGGTCCGCATTCTGAGCATCTCAACTGTTTATGTGCCATAGGCTCCTTTGGTATTCTGGTGAAATCTATGGATTCTTTCTCTGAGTAGGGTTTTAAAATGCATAACATAAAATACATAGGACTATAACAAAACTGGAAACCCTGGTGGTGTAGTGGTTAAGAGCTGTGGCTGCTAACCAAAAGGTCGGCAGTTCAAATCCACCAGGCACTTCTTGGAAACTCTACGGGGCAGTTCTACTCTGTATTATAGGGTTGCTATGAGTTGGAATCGACTCAACAGTAACAGGTCTGGTTTTTGGTTTTTTTAATAGCAAAACTAGTAACACCAAAGGTCAGTTAGATTTATTAAAAATAAAAATCATGATATGCCTTCTATCAACAAATTAGGTAACAAGATCAAAGATTAGGTCTAGTATCTACCCATATCATAAACTACTAATGAGTTTAAATGAAGTTAGGAGATATGAGATATTTGCAACTACTATAATACAATATGATAACTATGATATAGTAGTATGGTGATACTAATGTGTTCGTTGCTTATATTCATAATAGAGGGAAATGCTAGATACTAACAGACATTGTGGAAAATAAAGTTGTAATTTTGTTTCACCCAAGTTTATGGACATCAGATTATTACTGGACTCTGATTCTTGAGAGGAATGTGCTCCAGGCCAGATATGCCTGTGGCCCAGAGAAGCTGTTCTGATATCCCTCCCAGGGTTCAGGGTTCAGGGTTCAGGGTTCAGGGTTCCAGGCCTCTCTGAAAAGGCCTAGGTTTTGAGTCTAGTATAATAAGGGTGTTTCTTTGCTCACAAAGAGATGCCAGAGCTACACAACGATTTACAGGTTTTGTGTTTTCTTTTTAGCGCATCTGGCTACCCCACACTAGAGGTGGGTGTTTGACTGAGTTAGCACCTAAAATCTTGACAAAACTTCTCTGTATTTTTGCCAGTATTATCATATGGCATCCATCTTTGAAATACAGGTAATCTTCACTAATTTATGGAATTTCTAGGACCCACTATTTTTATTACTTCAAACCACAAATCCTCCTTCTATATTCCTTTGGGATGGGGCATGAAACCTTGAGCTTTCTTTAATTACATAAAATACCAACACTTCAAGTTCAAGGTTAATGCTGCCGTTGATAAGGGTATGATCCAGTGAATAATACCCAATTGAGATGAAAGCATTTCCATCTCTACTGGAATTGCTGTAAATGCAACATGGAAAAATAACATCACAGAATATGCTTCTGTCAGCAAATTGAATGATCTATCAGGGATAAGGAGCCCTGGTGGCACAGTGGTTAAAACTTCGGCCGCTAACCAAAAAGGTGGCAGTTTGAATCCACCAGCCGCTCCTTGGAAACCCCATGGGGCAGTTTTAGTCTGTCCGATAGGGTCGCTATGAGTCAGAATTGACTGGAAGGCAATGGGTTTGGTGTGGTTTTGGTTTTATGCATATATCTAATGCAAACATATATCAACTGAAGAGTGTTAACTTGCAATAAAGTTATAAAAATTACTTAAAATGCCCTACATATGTATTACATATGAATTAATTCCTATTTATGTTAAGTGTTTTAAATGAGATGTATTAGTTATACAAATATAAACTATTCTGGATGGTGATATAGGATTTTTTTGGTATGTGTTTAATATACAGAATATTAATATATATGCAAAAAGACTGAATTTATTTCTAGCAGAGTAGCAATTTTAATCAGGATACTTGTTAACATTTAGCTGTAATTGTCAATTTATCCTAATGATCTAACATTCTATCCTTTCAAATAGTTGGGGAAAATTGGACAGATTACTCAGAAGAACTTATTGAATATGTGCTTAATTTTTTTAAAGTCTAAAAAAACTGTTTTGGTTCAATCAACATGCTAGATGTCCAAAACAAGTCACAATTGATCATGTTGGTTTTCCTATATATATAACACCTAAATAAGGAATGATAAAGGTTTTTTGTTTGTTTATTTTTTTAGTAAATACAGATGAAAGGATGAAAATGACAAGTAATGCAAGAGAAAACAGAATTAGTAAATAAATATGAAATGATGCAAATAAAAATAATGTGGATACCTTAATTTTTCCAAATGAAGAAACCGATTTTATTTTACTTTAACAAATTATCTATTAAAATTTAATAATATAATATTCTACAAACATTTAAACAGTAAAATATACTCTCAGACCATCTACCAAAATAAAACCACTGTCACTATTTTCCTGACTATCTTTTGTTACTGCATTATCTTTTATATGGGTGCTTTAATAATGAACATAAAATTTTGAATCTATTTCTTCATTTGCTATGTAAAATCTTCAGATCCATTCCCATATTATCTGAAAGAAATCCTTAGCTGAGGTTTAGTGTAGGCAGTGGGAAAAAAGATGTGATTTCAGTATTTCATTCCCTTGCCCTTCCAGGAATATCGAATATAGCGATGATGATGTTGCTCAACTACAGAAATAGTCTTTCCACATGATCTACTAACCGCAGTGGAGGGGCCAGGTTATGGGGACAACACAGGGTCACTGCAGCTGGACTTCTCGTTTATGTAGGGAGACAGGCAAAGAGAAGTAGAACAAAAGCTAGGGGATCTTGATCTTTAAACCTTAAACCAAAAATATCCCCTGAAGTTTTCTTTGAACGAAACAATAGGTTAACTTATTTAGTAAAGAACGTTTGCCTTGAGCATTGTGATCTTCTGAGACACTATCTACAAGCAATCAAACTGACAACAGCAACTCCGAAGTTTAGATAGGAAGCTTAGAGAGCAGTGAGTTCATGTTAATGGCGGAGGAACAATTCAGAAAAGGAGGGTGAGAAATGTTGCACAAATTGAACGTAATCAATGTCAGTGAACTGTACACGTGAAATTGTAGAATTGGTATATGTTTGGTTGTGAATACTTTCAACAACAACCAAAAAAAAAACCCAAGGCTATCTTGCTCATTCTCAGTTTGCTGTTGGTCTTTCTACAAAGAAGGCACAGGAAGACTGTGGTTCTGTGGAATTTAGTTACACTGGAGATATTTTGGTGACATTCTATGTCTCTCTCTCTCTCAGTCTCTTTTTAATTCTACCTTGTCTCTTCCACTTTCCTTATTTTTTCTAATACTTTACTTTTTAAATTGTTCATTCTCTCCTATCTTGGTCTTTGGTGATAGTTGTACCCATGGGAGTTATTCAGCTCAGTTTCTGATATGGAGAACTAAATTTTTGCTTACTTTAGTAGTAAGGTTATCTTTCTTTTTTTCCTTTACTTAGAGATCATGCCCTATTTCTAGTAAGAGTTGTAGGCCTATTGGAGAGAAAGCCAGACCTGTTGCAATTTAAATTATAGAACGAAAAAGAACACGGATGCCAGGCGTAGGTGGGAGCCAGGCTGGATCGCTAGAATGCTCCTACAACTGTGCTTTCCATGTTGGCTTCCAGTAGCTTAGCATATTGATTTTACAATTTATGGCTTTCAAAGCCATTTGCAGCCTTGATCCTTCTTATAGTTCCAATTTGCTTATGTGAGTCAAGAACATTAAAATTATTCTATGGCAGCATTTTCCTTTGTAGCTCTGATTTTTTAATAGTTCATTTAAATTGGGACTGAAAGTTAACATTGATTTTCCTTTTTAATGTCTAGCATTTCTCAAGTTTTAGTCCCATATATTTTGAGCTTATTATATATATATATATGTTTGAAAAGACAGTGCTGGTTGGTAGTAGTATTTTACAAATTCCTCTGGTATTGTCCCAATTACTATAACTGACTCAGTTAATCTGTTGAGTTATCCAAGCCAGGAAAAAGAAAATAAATAAAGATCAAGGCAAAGAAAGATGCCTGGGACTTCTCACCATTCTGCATGGAGATTTTCCCTCATTCCCTTTGTTTTCATTATGACATTCTACCTGTGTCTGGGGTTCCTGAGTACACAAGCTTTCTATCTTTGTAGAAAGTAAACCTCTGGTCCTCTTCCCTGGAGACTGGTTGGCTAGCTAACTGTTCCTTACCTTAATTTTCAATCAATCTTCCTTATCCTACTCCTACACCTTTAGAGGAATTTGGTACCTGCAATTCTTGAGTTTTTCTAAGGTTCTGCAGCATTAACGACCTGGCGCCCTCTTGGCTCCACCCACCCTATGATTATTTCATTGTTTTCTGGTCTACTAGGTCAGTTACCACTCATCTCTTTGCTCTTGGGCTTCCCAGATGTCTATTATATCTTTCATTCATTATTTTTCCTCCCTTTCCCTTTGATCTCCTTGGTTTTATTGCCTTCTTTTATTTATTTTCCTATAACCTTGGTGGAGTTTCAGGCTAGAGTGGAGTTAAACATATGTGTTCAATCATACCAAGGGTCTCCAGTGTTCATTTTCTCAGTTTCATTATCTGGAGCCCTGCCCTATTCAAATCTCTGTAACGTTTTCTGCGCCTGTTTCTGTCTTCCCCTGTTTACACCCTGGTGACTCTGACACCACTTGCTCCTGATTCTCCTCCTCTCCCTCGGATGAATCGCCTGAGTCACCAGTGCTGCACTGTTATTTCAATCTGTCTCTAAATGCAGGTATTTTTAAGACTCCTTCGCCAGTCTTATTTTCTAGCATTCTAATTACTGAGGTAATATCCAATCTTGAATATTTCTTCTGTTTTACCTATAACTTCCATGCAAATAAATCACAGCTCTATATGTATAGCTCTGACCTTTTGAGAAGCAGAGGATCCAGATTCGTATTACAGTTGCCTGTTGAGCATTTTCTCATGGTTGTCATTCCGGCATCTCAAACTCCACATGTGCGAACTCTAAATCATCATTGTTTCCTTTTCTTGTGTTTTCCTCCTCACCATCCCCCTTGCTGACAATCACACACCTTTTAAGACTTGGTGCAAATGTCACATTCTCTTAAAGTCTCTGACAGTGTCAATCAAAAGGGCTTATGAATGTTTTTGTAAAGTTAAACTCTTAATAAATAAAGTATAACACCCTTATGTCAAAAGACCTTATAGCACAGTGGTTAAGTGTCCAAGTTTTTAAGTCAGCAGCTCTGGGTTTGAATCCCAGCCATGCCCCTTAGTAGCATTTTGAACTTGATCTCAAGTCACTTAAACTTGTCAAGCCTTGGTTTTCTCACCTGTACAATGAAGATAATAACAGTACCTCATTTATATGATCATGAGAAATATATGACACAATCAAGCACAAAAAATTCATCACTGTTTTCAGAACATAAATACTCAGTAAGTTCTAGCAATAATGCTTATTATTAGAAATAAAACAAAATTCCTAGAGCGTAGTCCAAAATGGCATTTTGAGCTGGAGACATCATGTGTAACTTCAGGACAAAAACCAAGTCCATTGCCATCGAGTCAATTCCAACTCATAGTGACCTATAGGACAGAGTAGAACTCCCCCATAGGGTTTCCAAGCCTGTAATCTTCATGGAAGCAAATTGCCACATCTTTCTCCCTTGGAGCAGCTGGTGGGCTCCATTCAGTTAACAGCCGAGCTCTTTAACCACTGAGACACCAGGGCTCCTTAACTTCAGGGCAGCAGGAAGAAAATAAAGAGAAGAGCACCCTTCCTCCCTGTCTATCTTTTATTGCTCAAAACATAGTTTCCCGGGAATCTGTGAAATGTGTCTTTTAATTGAGTGCAAGGCTGTTGTGAATAAGGTGAGGAGAAAGGAGTATAGGTGTTGGGGTAGGCAACAAGATGCTCTGCCACAAGGATTACCCAGTTTCAAGTGTAGCAAGATTAATCAATTAGACTTAATTATTTCAGTTGTGTGGCTTAATTAATGCAATTAATCTATCCAGTGATTACCTCTAGAAGAGAGAAGCACTTATAGATGAGTTTATAGATAAACTCAGTGAAATATAAGAGTTTGATTCCAAGGCTCCCAAGATTCCCATTTAGAAACAATCTGAGTAGTGCATGGACTGCAAAGTTAAGATGCTATGTGAAATGGGAAATATTTGTGAACGTGAAAAAAAAAATCAACTTATCCTTGAAAATTAAAAAGGAAAATACTCTGGCTTATAGATTTTTAAGAGCTTTCCAGATACTATTTTTTTAGACACCTATAAAATGTCACAAAAGACTTATTTTAATGGCCAGAAAGAAGTCAAGACACATTTTCCCCATATAATTCTAAAGCTAAGAATACTATGAATCATACAGTTAAGAGAATTAAATCTGATTCCAAAATTAGACAAATGTCTGAATATTATCAACTTATAAATATTAATGCTCACCTTAAAAGTTGTTTTTGTTAAAAATAGAATTACATCATTAATTGAAAACTAATGTGTCTCTACTAAGTGTCTCCTAGAGACTTGGCAATGTAGTCAAAAGTTTTTAAGTGCTATCTTTATTTTAATAAAAGGAAGAATACTTCACATTTACAAATGCTTTGTAATCTCTCCTAGGTAGCTTTTCCTATAGTGCAGTTATCTGTAGATTTAGTGTTAAAAAGCCATTAGTACAGTGGAGGTTGAGTAAGAACAATTTAGCATATGCATATTACATTACCATTTAGTTCACTCATCTAGGAGCCCTTCTGGCACAGAGGTGAAGAGCTACAGCTGCTAACCAAAAGGTCAGCAGTTTGAATCCACCAGCTGATCCTTGGAAGCCCTATGGGCCAGTTTTACTCATAGGGTCACTATGAGTCGGAATAGACTCGACAGCAATGGGTTTTACTCATGTAATCACCACGTGAAAACTCATCTCTGTGGTCCAAGAATAACCTATTCTAAGAAATAGCCTTAACAGTTTAAACTTTAAAGTCTTTTTTGTGAATAAAATTCTTGATACTTGAACACAAAAGTTTATATTTTGGGCAGCTATCAGCATCCATCGCCATCACATTACTACCATGTAATAGTCACTTGCATTTCCTTCTAAGAAAGGCCTGGGGATCTATTTCCAAAAATCAACCAATGAAAACGCTATGTGGATCACAACAAGTTCAATCTCCAACTAATCATGGGTACGGCGTAGGATAAGAACACTTTAGTTCTGTTGTACACAGAGTTGCCATGAGTCAAGGGTGACTTGATGGCACCTAACAATAATACATTCCTTCTCTATATGGATATTTTGATTGTTTTTCTCTTTAGAAGGGCATTTATTCGAATGAAATAGAAAATCCAAGCTGAGAAGTATCAGTATAAATATTTTAGAGTTAAATTAAAAAAAAACAAGAATATATGTATGTATATATATATAAACTTCTTGAAATTCTTCACCTATAAAAACAACTATTGTTGAAAAAAGCAACACATATTTTGAGATTATATGTTCATTTTAAGGAATAAAATTTTCTTTGCAGCTAAATATATTTTTTTAAGTTCCTTTGTAATGCTATCTGCTTAGAACTCTTTTGTCTTTTCAGTTCACAAGCTTACTAAAAGTAAAAAGTATTACAAAATCAAGCTAAGAAAAGTAACTTTTTTTTTCCTGTGGGTTGATAGAAAACCAGATGTGGATGTTTGATAATATATCAATTTTTAAATTAGGCTGATTTATAAGTATGCATTTTTATTATAGAAGAAAGCTGAAATTTAATAAACATTCATTAGAATTCTCACTTTACCATCATTATTATATAGATATGTAACATAGATATTCTAACTGAATATATATTTGGTTAAATTTGAGTAGAGATAACAATGATCTACTAAATCTGTAAGAACGTTCTATATTTGAAATGAAAATATACAGGAACCTATAACATTTATTTATGTTTTTTTTTTCTAATAAACACCAACATATTGGTGTACTAAAAGGATGCATTTTAAGTTTCTTAGGAAAAAAGTTATGAGGTTTTGCTTTTTCTTTGTTTCTAGTTGATGAAATTGTATGCATGAAGCCTCACAACACATCTGCAACACTAAAACCTTGAATTTTAAGTTGATATTGCCTGTAGTCATCTGTGAGTCATGAATTTCAATACATTTGTTTCGATTGTTCCCTACAGCAAACATGCAGAAAATACTTATTTCCCTGGTTACTATCAAATTCAAATGAATTTTATCATTTGAACCAAGGAGAAGACGCTAAGGTACTATCCTTCGTATAAAAACGCATAATGAGGGAGAAAATAGTAATGGTTTAATACATTATTCAATTAGAGAGGATCAAGTTTTCCTTCTATTTTACTTGAATATAATTATAAAATCTCCAATATGGGTATTCTCCCGGCTTGTCTAAGAAAGAGATAAAAGATCCTGTCTCTTGAGCCTGATAGAAAACATTATAGCCAGAGGCCAGTACAAGAAATTGTTACAGAGTCAGTGATAGGAATTGTTAGTAGGGCTTTTTTTTTTTACTTATTTTTTATAGCTATAATTATATTATTCAAAAATATTTATGCACATCTTCACCCAGATCATTAGAGATTTTAACTTTTTTAAGTTCTTTATTTTTCATAGTACATCAGGAAAAGGAATCCTATTTCATGATTCATTATGAATGTTGAGGATAAATTAATTTACACTCTTTCCAAGAGCCTCTGGCATAAAGAAAAGATGAAGACAGTAACAGGAGTTGGTTCCAATCACATCCCCACAGTAAAGTGAAAATGCTACTTCACTGACGAGTTTTGTAACTAAAAATTGGCAGCACTTATTATTGATATTGACGAGGGAGCCAGTATGATGAAATGGTAATTTATGTGTGATGTGAGGTCAATTTAAATGGGTGTCATAAGTGAAAATTCATGGGTGATAAAAGAGCAGTTTAAAAGTGTTGTAAACAATATGACAATTCCATATCTTTTATGTTTGCAGTATGCTTTTACTAGTGAAAATGTTTTAGGACACAGTCTTATTTGGGCCAGATTTAGAGGAATCCTTTGAGCTAGCATAGAGGTTATACATATAATCCACTTTATAAAGCCTATTTCCTGTTTATTTTTGCTCCAAATTGTTGTTGAATTAATGTGCATTGCATGATAACTGAATGATTAGCAGAATTCTATTTTTATTATTATTATATTGTTAACGCTCATAGGAAAGGTATAGAATCTACTCCAAGAATTTTGAAGGGAAAAGCTGGTATGAGATAAATTGAGAGAAGTTTGTGACCAGAATTTTGAAAAAGAAAGCAACTCTTATCAGTTTTTACCCCAATTCGTGTGTCTTGTAATACTTACAGATACTCATGCTGATCTCACCTTACAAATAAAGAAGCCAAATGGGGGCTGAATTATTCAGTTGGCCCTATGATACTCTAATTTATTCAATTTCAGATCAATGCTGTCCATTTGTCCAGCATGCTTTACTGCCAAACACAGTAGGCAGTCTGCCATCCATCTCCTAAAATTAAAGTTTAATGCTTAATGTTCAGAATGTCACTCTAAGCTCCTTAGTACACGGTATGTTAGTTGGCATATACTAAGCTAGTTAACATATGCTAAGATAGTAGCATAGAGTGAAAACACTTCTAAACCGATTCAAGCTATTGCATTACTGCTTTCATGCGTATCTGCATTTTAACATTCATGCACTGAAGATACCAGAGGAAGAAATATGCTAAGGTAAGAGAACACTCCAACTACTTCTCAAAAACCTCCTGAGTTGATGGCTACCTAATTCACCACTTCAATCGTGAGATGAGGCTAGCCCTGCTGTTGGCTGTAGGAAAGGTTGAGGGCTGCGCAAAAACTTAAGTCACTTGTGATGCTCAAACACAGCAACTAGTACTGTGGTTTAGACACGTCTTTCCTTTCCTTTTATGGGTTGTAATTTTCTATCACTATTTTATTAGCTTGATTGTCCTCTGGTATAGCACAGATCTCTCCTGAAAAGAAGTAAGAGCATAACGGATATTTTGAAAGGAGGAGTAAGGATGAGTCTAGTGAGGTTATGTATGAAAGAGATATTATCCACTTACCCCTGCCCCACACATACCTGTACACACACAATATCGTGGAAAAACAACAATTTAATATGAAGAAGGACAGGTCAAGTCTAAAGTATTAATTGACTTAGAGGGTCGATATGAATAAAATGAGGTGGGCTGGTTAGCTTCACACTCTCTACTTTGCCTGTTTGGTTAAATAATAAACATTCATTTAATTAACATCTGAAAGTGCCTTAGTAGGCCCCACAGCAGTGAACAAAACAGACAAGAATTTCTGTTCCAGGAGCTTACACTCTGGTGATATCTAAAAATTTCTTACTCAGTGCTAGGGATTGTTTAAATTGGCTTATGTGTTTTTCAGCCTCAAAACAACCCCATCAGATAGGAACTATTAATACTGATGAGGAAACTGAGAAATTGGAAGGTTAAGTGACTTGCTGTGGTCACGCAACTAGAAAATGGTCATATTGGGATTTGAACCCAGTTAATTTCTCCCTAGGTTCCTTCCACCTCGATCTGGGACCTCAGGGGAGCTTTAAAGGGGAAAGATTTATAAAGCAACTGTTTTATAAATGATACATTCTTCTCTAATGAAACTGAGAAGCATTTTTTTTAAGGCTTGGTTTTGATGATGAGTGTTCACCTTTGCCACTTGCTGAGTTTTCCATCCTCTCATAACCGTATCTTGACAATTGGCAGTATATGATTCAAGGAACAGGAGGTTGATTTCATGGCAACTTTATCATATTATGTTTCCTCTGTCTGTATTTTTAACCAAATTTACTGAGTAGTGTCTATTGTTGTACATGAGAGAGGGAATACTATTTAAATGTGTGTGCAGCTTGGTCAGACTGGTGTTAAGAATAGCATGCATCAGTCTTACATTGTCACAGTTCATTAACAAACGAAAAAACTAAATTTTCTATTGCTTACTATAATGCTATACAACCACAGGATAATTGTTAACATGAGGAAGCTTGGAAGAGAAGAACAAACATACATTTCTTTCATGTATTCTTTTCATAGCTCCATTATGTTCTGTTATTTGACATTGGAGCCCATCACTTAAACTCCATGAACCCCAGTTTTCACCTCTAAAAAAAGAGATATACAAATAGCTGTGCTCAACACCAACATAACTGATGTTAGGATCTGATACAGAAAATGTAAATAAAATGGCTTTGATATTCTAAAAAGTTACTCATATTTTAATTTGCAATTATTTTTAAAGAAGGGGATAGGGCATTCACCCTACTACGTGGTCAACAGTATGCAAGACATTTATAAAGGTCCTTACTTAAGAGAATCAAAAAACAAACAAACTAAAACATGTTGCTGTCAAGAAGATTCCGACTAAAAGTGACCCTGTAGGACAGAGTAGAACTGCCCCATAAAGTTTCCAAGGAGGTTGGTGTATTCAAACTGCCAGCCTTTCGGTTAGCAGCTGTTACTCTTAACCACTGTGTCACCAGGGCTCCAACTTAAGTGAAGAAGAAATGGAATGATGAGTAGAAGGACCTAGTGCATAGTAGTCACACAACAAATGTTAACTTTCTCTGCCTTTTCCCCTGATACACATGCACTAGTATATATCCCTCTGTATTTATGTGCAACTTTATGAACCAAGTTAAAGAAAATGGAGGGGAATATAATTACCTCTTGCTATTCAAGGGCATAATGTTTAAAAACTAAACACTTTTTCTCCTTTGTCTTTCTGAGCATCAGACTTTTCTGAATAATAATGTCTGAAAGAGAGCAGGATTTCTTACAGTGACAATTCATGGACAGTGAAATGTACAATGTTTCATTTTACTATCCAGAATCAGGTCCTTAATGATGGAAAGTGAAGGTCTTGAGGTGAGCAGATGACGGAGTTCATTCCTTAGTAAAAACTAGAATGAGAATATATAGAGGAGCAAATGACCTTGAGACCTCCTCCCCTGGCCCCTGGGGAAACTAGATAAAGTTCGTGAGGAGGGGTGATGAGTAAAATAGCAAGGGCACAGAACGCTCTTGCTTCTACTCTTCATTTAGGCCTCAAAGGATGCTGCCGCTCAGATGACACTACGCTCACCTCTGAGGACTTCATATCAACTTGGCAGAGCAGAACGGTCAGGCAGCGGAAGACGTGAGGTCCTCATGTGTCATCCAGAGTACCTGTTCAGAAGCTGCGGCTGGGGAATTTGCTGGAAAAGGGCATCATAGAAGAGGATGATGGTAAGTGCTTTGAAGAAATGGCTGTTCACTCCCCATGCTGAGACTGAAAAGGATGCACAGCAAGACCACACAGTGCTACAGTGAAGTGAGGGCCGAGGTGAAGTGGAACATGGGCAAGGTGTACCATCAGGCCACAACACAAGTAACACAACCAGAGATTTCAGCCAAGAGTAACAACAGGACAAGCAGAAACTGGTTGGATAAAGAACACTATCCAAGAGCAAAAGACTCTTCCCAGGGATCCTGAATGTCCCTTCTCACTACAGGGCCACAAAAGTCTCCGCCCTCGCCTAGTACACAGTCACTAGTTTAAGGAGGGAAGTGGGATTAGGGGAGAACATCTATGAGACTAAGAATTTTTATCTATGAAAACTGAATATTACCTACTGACATTGTTAAAATCGTTGATTAGAAAAAACAACAACTTTAAATTGGATTCAATTAGAAGTTTATTTTTTCTTATTAACCAGTGCGTAAAGTGCTCACAAAGAGCCAAACCACTAGTTGCCATCAAGCTGACTCTGACTCATGGCGACCCCGTGCGTGTCAGAGTAGAACTGTGCTCCATAGGGTTTTCAATGGCTGCTTTTTTCAGATTATAGACAAAATAAGGAAATTACATTTCCTCTTTGCATGCATTTATGTTAGAGTAAAATTTATTATCCTGTTACAAGAATAACTGGGGACAGAGAAGGAGAAGGGTAGGTGGGGTGATTAGAGGAAGCCTTTTTGAAGAGATGACACTTGAGCTTGGTCTTGAATGATTAGAAAGACTTGTCCAAATGATCATGAGGACAGTCTTCCATGCAGACAAAGTGTACAGCCCCGACCCTGAAACATGACCTCGGTCTCCTCCCATAATGATGCATTTTGTTGCTGTCATCAGATATACTATGTCCTATTAGAGTGGCCATGAACACAGAAGTTTAGTCATTTAAATTGAGCATTACCCAATGCTGCATTGGATCACATACCACAAATCACCAGAACAATCCCAAGCTACACATTTACATCTCACGTGCCACCTGATAACCATGGTTTTCTTGGGCCCTGGGTGTGTGCCGAGCCTTGGCATTGCTTCTGTGGCAAAAGCTGGGTCTGCTTGCTGGCCTGGGGCAGTCTCCCCAGCTGCAAAGCTCCACATTCTGGCATCAGCTTCCAGTCTTCCTTGCCTCCATTGCACTCCTAACTGCCATTGCCTACATTTAACAGTTGAATTTCATTTTGTTTTTTGTTTCTGAGTCCCTGTTAATTAACTGTTCACGATTCTTTGTAGTCTCTTCTCTTTTACTTGTGGACGTCAGCCTCATGCTGAATCTCAGGTCTGTGGCTGAAGATCTTGCTGAATGTCTTCCCTAGAATCCTTGGCTATTTAATAGCAGTACAAACTCAGGTAAATTTCATCTCTTTCCTGAGTCTCATTTTCCTTATTTCCAAAATGTGAATGATAATAATAGTAGTAGTTGTAGTGAGCATTAACTGAGGTAATACTTGACACATAGTAAATGTTCGTTCTTACAGTTTAGTTGTTTTGCTATTGGCCACGTTTTCTGCAACTTTTTACCATTCCTGATCTAATCACCCGTTTTAAGGTATGTCTTAGTTATCTAGTGCTGCTATAACTGAAATACCACAAGTGGATAGCTTTATCAAACGGAAGTTTATTCTCTCACAGTCTAGGAGGCTAGAAGTCAGAATTCAAGGAGCCAGCTCCAGGGAAAGGCTTTCTCTCTCTGTCGGCTCTGGAGGAAAGTCCTTGTTATCAATCGTCCTCTGGTCTAGGAGCTTCTCAGCGCAGGGACCCTGGGTCCAAAGGATGCACTCTGCTCCTGGCACTACTTTCTCGGTGGTATGAGGTCTCCTTGTCCCTCTGCTCGCTTCTCTTCTATATCTCAAAAGAGATTGACTTAAGACACAACCTAATCTTGTAGATTGAATCCTGCCTCAATAATATCATGTTGTTGTTGCTGTTGTGTGCCCTCGAGTTGATTCCAACTCAAAGTGACATAGGAGAATCACATCAGACGACAAAATGGTGGATAATCACATAATACTGGGAATCATGGCCTAGCCAAACTGATACACATATTTTGGGGAGACATAATTCAGACCATGACAAGGTAGATAATTTACTTCTCTACATTTGCTTTATCAAATATTACTGTATTATTACAGCTTTCTCCAATATTTTGCATATTTGAAGTTCACTCTAATATTTTGTAATTGAGGGTAGAATTCAGTGTCCTATCCAATAGGGTTACTTTTCAAAGGAATAATGTTATCTTGTTATCATCCGTCTCCTCACGACATTGGCCCTGAGGACAGTAATTATGAGGTGATAGTAAATCAAAGTCTGAGAGAGATTAGATAGCCCGACTATGAGTGAAGCAGACAGACAGTGACAGTAAAGCGCTCAAATTTCTGGACATTCATTATTAGAATGCTGCTCGACTCAAAAAAGGTATAACTAGTCAGTACCAAATGTATGTGATTCCAGATCTGTGGTGCCAATATTTCAAGCATGCAGTTTCTATTTAGAGATAATTTGGAAATATTTTTAAAAGAATCATCTCCTCCAACTACACATATATAATTCTTATTCCAGTTGAGGCAACCACAAGTTGCTGCTATTTGTACATCTGCCACAGTGAATTACCTTTACTTTAAGGATTAACATCTGATAAAAAAAAAAAAAAATTAATGATATCTTCTGTTTGAGGACAGGTGGATGACAAAGATGATAAAGTTTTCAGCTGATCATCAAGATGTACTAATAGAAAGAAGGAACACAATCCATTCTAAGATACTAAAACACAGTAGTAGCCCACTCAAAAATGTCATTATATGGCAATAGATGAATTTGAAAAAAAAAAAACAATTTCACTTATTTACGTTGTATATAACAGTTAAGTAGAGTTTGCCTGTAATTTGATGTAAAGCTTATAACATGGAATTTTCATCAGTATATTAACCAACTCCAGTGTATTCCATATCTATTAATCGATCATTCATTTATAGTATCTAGTGGTTTTAATATTTCTCTCTTTTTATTTCACACACACACGCCACATATTTTTTCTTTTTTCTTAAGTTAATGGGATGTATATGGGGACTTAGTAAACTCCATGATCAAATCACACACTGGCTTAACTGTGAGGGATTTTCAAGAACATTAATTCAATCCTTAAATGAAGATTGGGATGGATTGTACCTCTCTTGTACGTTACATATGTAATATAATGAACTGGATTGTGTCCCCCAAAATGTGAACATGACATTGTTTGGAAATACTGTCTTTGAAGATGTTATCAGTTAAATTAACATGAGGTCATACCAGAGCAGGGTTGCTCCTAATCCAATCTGAGTGATGGCTTATAAAACAGGAGAACAGATACAGAGAGACAGAGGAAGTCCAGCAATGAGAAGATGTACCTACAAGTCAAGCAGTGCCCAGGGCTACCAGAAGCTGGGAGAGAAAAAGCCTTCACCTAGAGACTTCAGAGGGAGCATGACCTGGCTGACATGATGATTAAGACTCTAGCCTCCCAAACTGTGAGCCAATAAATTCCATGATTATTAACCACCCACTTTGTGTTACTTTGTTACCACAGCCCTAGGAAACCAATACAATATAATATTGTAATATTATAGCAATGAAGTGAGTTACCATGGCATCTATCCTTCTCTCTTCCCCCTTGTGAACTATGATAGTTCTCTTTTTATGCCTTTTCTAGACCAGCTGTTAATTCTTACAGAATCATAAATTCTCTATGCTTTGGAAGGGAAATTAAAGGTCACCTAGTTTTTTCCTCATTTCTATTTACCATTTTCCCTAAACTTTCATGGAGTAAAAATAAAACAAAACAAAACACACACATACACACACACACACACACACACACACACACACACACACACACACGGACACATCCTCTAATTAAAAAGTTTATAGAAACTTGAATCAAAGAAAGAATATTCTTTGTATGGTTAAGTTTGAAAACACGTTATTATCATGTAAGAAATAAAGAAATGAAATGTGGGACATAAAGTACTTTAATCTGAATTAAAAAAAAAAAAAATTAAAAAGATTGCCATTAGCTTACCCAGAGAAGAGATAGTCAGGGCACACTCAACATACATGGTAAAATGCTTGAGAGAAGAAAGTGAAGAGGGAGCCTGCAGGAATATATGTCCCAGAATTATGGGCATTGTTGTGCGCTGACTCATAGGGACACATGTGACAGAGTGGAACTTCCTTATAGAGTTTTCTAGGCTGTAATCTTTACAGGAGATCTCTGAGTCTTTCTCATGCTAAGCCACTGGGTGAGGTCAAACTGTCAGGCTTTCAGTTAGCAGCCAAGCACTTAACCATTGCGCTACCAGGGCTTATTAACATTGCTAGGTTGCAAACATTTAACCCACCACGTGGTTAAATATTGAAGTTGTAAAGGATTACATTTTACTTGGATCCACAGTCAACACCCATGGAAGCAACAGTCAAGAAATCAAATGAGACAATGCATTGGGCAAATCTGCTACAAAAGAACTCTTTAAAGTGTCACTTTACAAAGCAAAGATATCACTTTAAGGACTAAGATGCACCTAACCCAAGCCAAAGCGTTTTCAATTGCCTCATATACATGTGAAAGCTGGACAATGAATAAGGAAGACCAAAGAAGAATTGATGCCTTTAACTGAGGGTGTTGGTGAAGAATATTGACTATACCATGGGTTGCCAGAAGAAGGAATAAATTGCCTTGGAAGAAGTACAGCCAGAATGCTCCTTAGAAGCGAGGATGGCGAGACTTCGTCTCACATACTTTGGACTTGTTATCAGGAGGGACCAGTCCCTGGGGAAGGACATCATGCTTGGTAAAGTAGAGGGTCAGGAGAAAAGAGGAAGACCCTTAACAAGATGGACTGACACAATGGCTGCAACAATGGGCTCAAGCATAACAACGATTGTAAGGATGGTGCAGGACTGGGTAGTGTAGAGTTAGGTTGTACATAGGGTTGCTATGAGTCGGAACTGACTTGATGGCACCTAACGACAACAGCAGCAAACATTTAACAGTGCACAACTCATTTAACAAAGTAAACAAATTTTATCCCTTTGTTTTGAGTAGATATAACCGGGTAGCTGGTAGTGGTGAAATTGTGATATATGAGGTTTGAGTTTTATTAATTTGTTAAGAGCATGAGTATTTCTTAGGATAACAGGAACTATGTGTACCAATTTTCATACATAAATATGGAAAGAATATTAGTCTTGCTATCATTAAAAGGAAAACAATTTCAGATAATGAGTCACTCTCAGAAACTATGCTCAATACTAAGTAAGAGAATGAAATTACTTTCTACCATACACTCTCCCACATCAGAGATAAATTACTAGCCATAAGTCAAAGAAATACTCTATATTCTTAATCTGCATAATGAACTGACACACCAAGTATGACATTTTTACACCACCAATAGGCCTTAAAAGTTCAGCAGTCTTTCGTGAACCAGAAGACGGATTTTTAGCCTCTCATTTGAATAACACTGGCACTAGTATCATGCAGTTAGTTTTGTAGTTTTCAATTTTGAAGATTCATTTCAGATTTATAATTATTTCAATCAGAAAAACATTCACAACTGACCTAACAGAGAAGAGGCGGGAAATGTGTGCTGATATATTTCATCCCAGTTCACAGCCACTGCCCAGGGCTGCTAATTTGGTTTCTGATTTCTGTCATGTCCCACCGAACCATTCTGGGGGAAATAGCCAGGCATTTGGCAGATAAAAACAGACAGAAACTGAACTGAGACTTGAGCTCCCAATCCTCTACTACTGAAACAGAGTGTTGACTAATGATAGTTTCTCTAACATTACTGTCTTTGGATCTCCATATCCTTTTTGTTGAAGTTTTCTGGCTCTGGGGAGCTAAGAATGAACACACAGGACATATTTAATGCTAAAAAGCTTATGCATCCACTAAAGCCATTTAAAATTCCAAAATGAAATTATATGTAGCACTTCACTGTGAACAGAATTTAAATACGCCAATCATGAATGGAATCATGAATTCCATTTTACTTTCAAATACACATCTTTATAAAATTATATTCAGCTAATAACTAAACCTATTTCATTACAGAAGTATGACAAAGATGAAGTGCTGAGCTTCACAAATGAGAGGATCCAATTCATCTATGTTTTGTGAATTACTCATGCTTGACATTTGAGGAATTTTTACCAATAAAATGCATAATGGGCAAAGCTTATTAAGTTTCAACTTAATTTTTTTTTTGAATGGGCCTTTAATTTTATTGTGTAAAATTATTGTATTTTTTTTTTATTGCACTTCAGGTGAAGGCTTACAGAACAAATAGTTTCTCATGAA
>NW_004444103.1:4174770-4239027 GCF_000243295.1 Trichechus manatus latirostris
TTCCACTGGAAAGTCATCTGGTGTTTTATTTTGGACGCCTACTGGAACCATCCTGTCCTGTTTTTGTAAATGTTTTGATATTGTCTGCTGTCTTCAGGGCATTCAGTAGTTATTTTTCTTGTTTATTGAGCGTAGATTTGTTTGCTTCATCCCTTTTTTTTAAAATTTGGCTATGTGTGAGTAGGCGGACTTTGTGCTCTTTGTTGTCTGCTTCTCTGTGGGCACAACACCTTTTGCCTCCTTCTCCAATTGGCAGGGTCAGTCACTCAGATATGGTACAGCAAGGCAGGTCCAACTGAAGAGGAGTCACTGGAACAGGCCTTCTATGCCACCCACCACAGCCACCAAGGCAGGTCGGTAATCAGTGCAGGGGAGGTTCCAGCAGGCCGTGCCTGTGCCACTTGGTGGTGTGATGCCAAGCGCACGGTGCAGGTAGGCAGGATTTAGCACACAGATTGTTATGTGTGGAGCTAAGATGGATATGGGAGAGAGGAGAGAGGAACAGGAGCCAAAAACATACAAACAAACAAGAAAGAATGTTAGGGGAGCTTGCCGTTGGAGTGGAGAGATGAGAGACCATGAAATGGAGAAAAACAGAAAGGGGAAGAGGAAGAAAAGAAAAGAATGAATAAATAAAAATTGGAAAGGTTAAAGAAACGCAAAGTTTCCAGGGATCCCACTGGTGCAGCTATGAGGTCCAGGGAAGTCCTTCTCAGGTGCTGCAGCACAGCCTGGCCAGAAGGCGCAGAGATATACAATGCCATGTATTCAGGGAACAGAAAGAGAAGGAAGATATAGGGAAACGAGAAACCGAGTAATGAAGAAAGACAAAAAGTGAAAAAGAGGGAAAGGAAAACAAAACAAATTAAAAAAAAAAAAGAACAAGAAAAGCCCCTGAAAAAGCAGGAAAAAAAAAAAATGAGAAAAGAAATGCGCTCAGGGATCCCTCTGCACATCTGTGCAAGCCAAGGGGGTAGTCTCCTTGCCCTGCAGCACCGCCTGGCCAGAAAGGGCTCCCAACTCAAGAAAATGAAAAGAAAACAAACAAACAATTGAGAACAAACGAACGAACAAAAGCCCCGGGATCCCACCAGCGCGGCAGCCCAGACCGGGAAGCAGCTCCACGCTCGAATGGAGTTCCACAGCCCCTCAGGAAGAAGCAAAGATGGCGCACGGAGCCAGGTATTTGAGCAAAAGGAGGGGGTGTTGGTGAGAGGTAAGGAAGAAATCAAAAGAAGCGGAAAAAAGCAACACCTGCAGCCAACAAATGGCATTCAGAGAGCTGGCCCGTTCGGGTGTGTGGAATCCAAGCAGCCGGTGCTTCTCGGACAAGAGATTGTGGCTGTGGGAAGCAGAGGAGGCCGAGTAGGGGTGAAGAAGGGTGGGGGGTGGGAAAGCGTATATCGCAAATTACCGGATGTTTTGTCTCCCGCTGGAAGCTCCATGAGGCTGCTTTCTCGTACCCCGTTTGCTGGTCTCCAATAGGAGTCGAAGATGGCGGATCCATGCTGTGTTAGCTGGTAGGGGACCTCTGCATGAATCTCTCCTCGCTCTCCTTTCTCTTGTCAGTTTTCTCACTCCATTTGGTGCTTGGCTGAGTTCTTTATCTCTTCATTTGATGTTTTAGGGTTTCAGGATTGTTGTTTTCTCTGTTCGGCTTAGTTTTTCGGATCTTTGCTGTGGAGGGACAGCATGGTGCTTCTGCCAAGAGCGCCATTTTGCCAGAAGTGCATTCTCAACTTAATTTTAAGATATAAGGATTCTGCCTTAGCTTGCTAGGGCTGCCATAACAAAATACCACAAAGTGTGTGCCTTTAAAGAACATAATTTTATTGTCTCACATTCCTGGAGGCTAAAAGTCCAAATCAGGGCATCGGTCATATGGATTCCTTCTGAGGGTTTTGAGAGAGGAACTGTTCCATGCCTCCCTCCTAGCTTCTAGTGGCTACTGGCAATCCTTGGCATTCCTTTGCTGCTTTTGTCTCCATATGGTGCTTTCCCCTAGTGTGTGTGTCCACCTCTGTGTCTGTTTTCTTCTTTTATAAGACACCACTCAGAGGGTCCCTCGGTGGTACAATGGTTTGCACTCATCTACAAGGTTGGCAGTTCGAACCAACCCATAGGCATTTTGGAAGAAAGGCCTGGTTATCTGCTTCTGAAAAGTCACAGCTATGAAAACCCTATGGAGTCCACCTCTATTCTGAAACATATTGGGTCAACTATTTGTTGTTGTTGTTTTTCTTTGTTTGTTTATTCCCTTATGACCTAATGTTAGTCTAACTGATATCATCTTTAAAAATCCTATTTCCAAACAGGACCACAATCAGAGGTACATAATTTAGGACTTCAATATATCTTTCGGGGCGGGGCACAATTCAATCCATAACAGCCTCAATGGAGGGAGTGGCATTTTGAGGATAAGTGGCACTATGTGTGCATATATGTATGTATCCAATCCATCAGATTTTTCCAGAATCTTCTATTCTCGCCCAGGGGCCATGTTTCCTAAGTAAGCTCTAATATAGAAACAAGAGGGATTTGATGGTCAGCAAAACTGCTTCCCTGCTTTCAGTCAGGGATCAGTGAAGAAAAAGCCTGATGCTGGGCCTGTATCCTATGCAATCTCTTTATGACAGGTTTCTAGGAAATCAATCTGTCTGCTCTTTATTGCATGTTTCTCAGATAGATAGATCACATTGAAATTCAGCCTGAAAGTTCTTCAACTCTCATTCCACAGAAAACAGCAACGGTGGAACCAGTTCAATGTTAAAAAGTACATAAATATGTAAATAAAATTGTAGCATATAGATAGGCTTGTTGTTGCCATGACCTTTCAAATATCCATAAAAGAATACAATTTTCTAAAAATATCTGATAGAAAATTAAGTTTCTAAATAGAAGTCACTTTAATTTTTCCAAAAAGGAATGCTATGCATAAAATTTGGGAGTTTTCATGCAAATTATCAGTAGAAAGAACCATTATTATAATACTGTCTGTGGGTGCCATAGGTCTGAATCATGGATAAGGTAATGACATTAAGAAGAATATCCCTTATGATGGTGTTCAGACAAAGCTATCCTCATTTCCTGATCTGCTTTAGACAAAATCACATTACAATACGGAGACTCCATTTATTATTTATTTTAAAGCTGCAAAAAAAATGACTAACTCTCTTTCCCTTACTCATCTACTTGTGAAATGAGAATATAAGAGAGAACTAAGTATTTAGTTAATATTTGTGAGGAGCTTAAATGGGAGAACTAAGAAAAATGTCTTAATAGATGAATGTTGTTTTCTACACTTACATGAAATTAAAAATTTTCACATCCCAATTACTAAACCAGCTGCAAGCATCCTCCTAGAAACCAATTAGTTTACAATACACTTTTTCTTTAACAGATGCCCAAAGATTCCAGAGCCTACCTTGATGAATGCAAGTTTGCGTATATATGTATAATTGTCATTTATCAACACTAATGTTAACAGTGAACTTCATAAGTGGCCATTAAAAATTCTCAGTGAGACCTGATTTTTCATTGTAAAAATACTACAAAAGTACCTTTATGGATTTATGTTCCAGATGGCAGTACCATATGGTAGCTAACTTTCATTGTCTAATGGTTTCTTGTTACATTTACATGTATTAGGCATCAACACCCACTTCTGGTTACAATTATTTTCTTTGCTGTGTCAGTGCTTAGTAGAACGCATTGTGTTTAGCTTATTATGAATCTGATCTCATGTGATAAAAAAGAAGTAAATAGACTGAAAATTTTATATGGCTAATAATAGAATGCAGAGCAATAAAATGACCTCTGTTGACCATTTTGAGACGAGAGATCAGAATCGTTCGTGCCTAACCTGACACTATATTGCATGAACTGTGAATCCCAAGCAGGTTGGGTCTGCCACTCCGTTCCCTTGTGAATGTAGACTTGCCAGATGGTCCTGATGAAACTTCATTTTCTTGAGAGGCTGCAGTTAAAGAACACCTGATTGGCTTTGAAATGCACAGAAATTGAACTGTGGGATATTCTAGCAGATAGACCAACGTAAGAATGAAATGGAGTGAACAGTGACTACCACAGTGTCTTATTCTCTTAGGGACAATGATCCTATTATAGTTCAGTCTTGTAAACCAAGGAACGGGTGGATAGGCCAGTCTCTTTTATTTCATATACCAAAACCAAGGCCTGGTTTTTTTTTTTTCCCAACATTTGCCAAAGGTTCTCGAGATGGGAGACTATTTTGGATTAGTCAAGTGGGCCTAATATAATCACAGAGGTCCTTAAAATATGAAGGCAAGAAGGTCAAAGTCAGAAGAAGTAGATGGGATGATGAAAGCAGGATATCTGACTGCTGAGAACTAAATCAAATGCCGTTCCTCTGTGTTCATTGTCTATGGTTCCATAGCATCCTCTGATATATCAGTTACACAATTTGCAATATGGTATTAGCGCTTAGCTTTAGAGAAATGGAAAAGGTCTATAAAAGATTACAGAGCATTTACCCATAAGAACCCAAGATGGGTATCACTTGCCTGTTTTGATCAGATTCTCTTCTTAGAATGTCCGTCACAGGCTACCAGTGCAACCATGAATCTCATTTTCAGAGGAAAAAATAGAGATAGACAGATATAGATACAGATATGTACATTGTGTGTGTGTGTTATGTGTACACACACACACACATAGAATTTCCTTCTAAATAGCATTTCATTTTTGCCAGTAGTTGTTATTCCAAGTCCATTCATTATTCTTCCATTTATATATAATTTAAAATGCATATCTGATCACACAAAATCCCAGCTGAAAAGCATTCTAGGACTTTTCCTTCTCTACAGAAGAGCCTGGAATTCTTTGTTAGAATTCAAAACCTTTCACAATGTAGCCACATCCTAAATGATAAATTGTCATTCCTTCCACTCTCCCTCAGTCCTGTATCAACTGAAGACTTCCATACAACCACACTGGACTTCCCAAATTTCCATCAAAATATGACATGAACTTTTATGCTCCATTGTCTCTGCCTTTTTTCTCTCTAAAATGCCAGAGTGAAACATTACCTCTGTGAAAAAGACTTCCCAAAGTGTATTGCTATGGTTGTTAGGAGCCACTGAGTACATTTCGACCCATGCAACAGAGTAGGACTGCCCCATAGGGTTTTCTTGGCTATAATCTTTATGGAAGCAGATTGCCAGGTCTTTCTCCCAAGGAGCTGCTTGGATGAGTTTGAACCTCCAACCTTTCGGTTAGCAGTTGGGCATTTAACTGTTGCAACATCAGGACTTCTTTCCCTAAGGGTAGTAGGCAGAATTCTAGAATGACCCCCATGACCTTCATCCCCTGATGTTACTGCTGCCTGTTATTATGTTACCTTACATGGCAAAAGGGATTTTGCAGTTGTAATTAAGATTACTAATCAGTTGACTTTAAGATAGATTATCCAGGTGGGCTTAATATAATCACATGAGCCCCTTTAAAGCAGAAGATTTTTTTCTGGCTGGTAGCAGAAGAGGAAGTCAGAAAGATTTAAAGTATAAGGACTTCACCTGCCATTGCTGGCTTGAAGATGAAGGAGGCCACGTGAGAAGGAAGACAGGTGCTCTCTAACAGTAGAAAGTGGCCCTCCAGCTCACAGCCAGAAACAAAACCAGGACTTCAGTCTGACAGCCACAAAGAACTGGATTCTGCCAACAACCTGAATGTGTTCAGATGCAGATTCTTCCTCAGAGCCTCCAGACAAGAGCTTAACTTGGTTCTTGATTTCTGCCTCATGAAACTCAGAGCAGAGAACACAGTCAAATCCTTTCAGACTTCTGACCTAGAGAACTGTGAGATAATAAATGGCTGTTGTTTTAAGATGCTAACTTTGTGATAATTTGTTAGGCTGCAATAAAAAAAAAAAAAAATACACTAAGCAAGCCTGAACTCTTCCTCCACCTTAGCAAATGCATCACTGCTTTTTCTACACTATTGTTCATACAACTATTATAATTTCTATACGTATTTGTTTCTTCCACCACTAGCTTTTAAGCCCTTTAAAAGTAGGTGTTGTGTATTATTCACATAATATATAAGAAATAAACAAACAAGTCAAAGAAGATTCATGTGACAAACAATTAGTCACACTCTTGGGTTGGTGCTCTGGAAAGGAATATTTTATAACATTAACCACTCAAATAAAATCTTCCAATTAGCTTGCAAGGTTGGACTCCGCCAGAGGCAGGACCCCTGACAACACAACTTGGTATAGCTGTAGAGTCTAATTGACAGCTAGGGGAAACCCAGGCAGTTTTGTGAAATGCTATGGGGTGGCTCAGTACATGCTCTTCTTGAAAAAAAAAGGCTCAACTGTAAGAGAAGGAAATGAGAAATGTTTCCAACATATTCAGTCAGGGTATTCTACTAATATATATATATTAATTGTGTGTGTGTGTGTGTGTGTGTGTATATATGTTCTCATCCTTCAGGAATGGATAGTCATTGTTTTCTGTATTCAAAGATTTCATTTGTGTGGCAACAAGTCCAACCATGACCAGCAGTCCTTTTGCAGAAGTCATATAATCAGCAATGTCACCTTCAATTTTGATAAACCAAGATACAAATGGTAAAAGATGTGGCAATCGAAGATGCCTCCTTTGTTTCCTTCTGAAAATCAAATACTGTAGCTGCTGGTACAATGCAACTTATAATTTACAACCCAAGAGTAAAAGGAAAAGACTGGCAGCTGAACCCTCCTGATTTAACTATACCAACCAGGTACTCAATTTTAAAAACTATGTCTCTCATTTTTAGACTTGTTGTTAGATGCCATCGATTCCGACTCATAGCAACCTAACGTGACAGAGTAGAACTGCCCCACGGGGTTTCCTAGGCTGTAATATTGCAGAGGCAGATTGCCATTTCTTTTCTTCATCAGAGCCAATGTGTGGTTCAAACTGCTGATCTTTCGGTTAGTAGTGGTAGCTGAGTGCATTACCAGTGTGCTGCCAAGGCACCTTCATTTTAGACTTTAAAAAAAAAAAATTGCTGTCAAGCTGATTCCAACTCATAGCGACCCTATAGGACAGAGTAGAACTGCCCCGTAGGGTTTCCATGGAGTGGCTGGTGGATTCGAACGGCCGACTTTTTGGTTAGCAGCCCAGCTCTTAACACCTGGTATCAAAATAGATGGTGAATGAATTAGATGGAGTGATCTGAATGTATAGAAGATTTTTTTTTTTAAACACAAGTATTACTTGTAATACTAAATATTTTGCAAGATAAAAATGTAAGTTTAATGCTCATTTATACACCCATGTATGGGACTTTATAGATTACATACATGAAAAATAATACTTCTTAAAATAACTAATGGAGAACACTTTGAGGTAAGAATAGCGTCAGTTACATTTACTTTGAGAGATTTAATTATTGTGTTTTTCCAGATGATTTCATTAAAATAGGGAAAGAATGGCCTAACTCCCCTGAGTCTTGAAGGATAAAATATATATGTCAAAGAGTCCTGATTTAATAATCTTAACTTGTTTAGGAAAAGGATTACATTAAAAAAGTGGATATTAAAAAAAAAATGGATACTAGAGCAAACTAGTAATATATATGGTACCTTCACCAACCTCCCTTAGTCTTCAAAAGAAAAGGAATAAGCTTATGTTGTGTAAGCCATGAGATTTCATGATTTTATTTGTTACTGCAGCATAGCCTATTCTAGCTTGACATACAGATGGGAAGACAGTATGTTTGGGTGAATAAATATATGGAAAGCAGAAGCAGAGCAGAGCAAAAAAAGACTAGTGAACTTAGGTTTGCTTTCTACATTCAATTATTTGAATGCATCATTAAAATATGAAAATCAATTACAGTGGATTGTTTTGTACTTATTCAAAAAGTTTATTTTTCATCTCTTGTGCCTTTCTAGCAGTTATATTATTGTTTAATTTCTCTTCATGTAAATAAGCTGTAAATTATATGATAAAATAGGTATTATTATCACTTAGTACAAGATAAAACACAAAGTAGATGATTATTTCAGCCAACAAGCGAAACGGCTCATGGTAGATAGTATATGCTATTCCATTTTCTAAAATGGTATATTTTCAAAAGAATGTTAGGGGTTTACATGCTCATAAGTATTATTCTATTAAAAGAACATTACTAGAAATAGATTTCTTCCTGGCCAGAGACCATTACAATTATGGTTTTGCTGTCTCTGCTCTTTAAAATGCTCACTGTCACCTGTAACTTTATTCTCAACAAGGTAAAGCAGAATGAATCTCAGAATCTAGAATTTGTACAAAAGAGTAGAGGTGAGCATTCCTGTTGGAATTTCCTCTTCTAATAGGATGATACTCCATTTACATCAATTTTCTCAGGATTAGTAATCTTATTTGTAAGATTCCACTTCAGATACAAAATTTTAAGTTTCTGTTGAAGGCCTAATTCTTCAGATCACTACATAGCCAAAAAAAATCCACTTTTTTTTTTCTTTTTCTGGGATTTTTTGGGCAAAAAAATTTGAAGTGTGTTAGGAAACAATGAAAATATTTGTAGAGAGAATACCAATAATAAAAATTTTTTAGCACCTTCTTCTTACACGTCCCATGCATGGCATTGTGAGAAGAATTCAATCTTACAATATTATTTCTGACATTTGTCATCTCTGTCTCAATTCCCATTCTGATTGACAAAAATAATTGTCTTTTTGCTTATTTATAAGGAGGAATGAATGTAAGAACCTAACTTTCTCAAGTGTGTTTTAAAATTTCTTGAATGTACTAAGCGTACCCCCTGATTTGCTAGATCTGCCATGGAAAACTACTAGTACAGGAGTGGGAAGATTGTGATTTTACAAAGGTGACAAAAGCAAAGTTAAGTGGGGGCAGAAATCTGTTTTTTTAAACAAAAATAGTGTTCTATATTGCAAAAATAACACCATTTCCATTAATCTACATACATATTTATAGAGTTCTTTTCAAAAGCTTCCTGCATGTTTTGGAAAACCCTAACAGTTAGTAGAAGTCTGTCAATTATCTAATTTCAAATCAGAGCTCAGATATTTAGCAGCCTCCCCAAGTATCCAAAACCACACACATAATGGAAAATAATAACATGAATGAAACGGGAACTCAAAAGCAGACATAGCCACATAGGTTTGAACAAGGCAAGGATGCAAGAATTTGGGTATTTAAAAATGAAACAGCGAATTGAGGCAAAATATCCAAAAATACCAACTGTAACTGGATGCTTGAAGACATGCCAGTAATGGAAGAAATATTTTATCTGGGGGAAAAAAAGTAATTATAATTTGCTCTAGGAACCCTAGTGAAAAAGTGGATATTTTCCACAAAGAGGACAGAGACTGAATGGCCTCAGTGATGGCTGACAAGCCACCAACGCTAATTAGTTGCTAATCCATCAATAGGTACATTTCACTGTCGGTGCTGGGGGCTGCCACAGGAATTCTTTAAGCTATATGCCTGTGGCAGGAGGTGCTAATGACCCCACAGCCACAACCATTCGCATTGTCTCATGTGAATTTTGGCATCCAGGAACATTGAAGGCGCAGGGTGACAGCAGAATAAAAAGTCGGACATAAGGTTGAATAATAAAGGATGAAGTAGAAACGAGGACTCATTTCCCCTTTTTGCCAAGTAATATATCAAAGCAGAAAAAAAACAAAACAAAAAACAGTTCCCTTAACTATCTGGGGGAAGGTATTATTTTTCGATTGGTTGATAAGAATTACTTTTCTTGGTTGAATTTGTAAAGGAGAGTGTCAAACCTCTAAAACCTTTTTTGTCTTCCATGTGTTTCTTTTTGTTTAGATTGAAAGAAAGTGTTCGGGGCAGGCTGAACCCTCAAATTAGGAAGATTGCCTCGAACTTCTCTTTAACTAGAAAAATACAATAATCATCAGTATGCAAATGACCCCCAATAATTCCACCAGCTATTTTTAGCTTTTTTTTTTTTTTTTGTGACTTACCTCACTACACTTTTTCTTTAGACAGGTAATTGTTTCTAAGGTTTACATTCTCAATTCTAATTTCAAATATTAAAAAGAAGAAGAAGTCTGGTGATGAAACAAATTCTGTTAAGCTTTTTACTAACTCTCAGGATGCTCTGGGGGCTGAGAATAAAACTGGAATAAGGAAAGACCACATACAATGCAGGAAGAGGTATATGCAATCAGCACTTAGTGAAGTGGGAAAAGAACCATTTTTGGGGTTCATCGTGAGTTTGGATGTAAGTTCCATCACTAGACAGCTGACCTTGGGCACACTGTCCATTTTTGTCTAACTTCAGTTTTCTAAACTAATATGGGGATAATTATTTATAGCTATAATGTTGTTGTTTGAATTATATTATAGTTCTGAAAGCTGCTAAAGACTGCTTGGTCTATAGTACACGTTTAATAAAATGCAAATGGTCCACTCTGTTCTCTAAGGGGACTTCAACTAAATCTACACACAAAAAATATGTTATGGTTAGTTATGCAGGAAATTAGTGGCCTAGCACACACCTAGGAAAATTATTTCACTTTTTCCAAGTTTGAACAAGGAAAATATTCCCTTCTACTTGGAAGAATATCTATTTCTGCCCTGATTAAATTCTAAGATGAGAATCACTAGCAGAAAGAAGCAAAAGGAAGGAGCCATTGAAAAAGAGACAAGCAGATGATGCAGCCTAAGGTGACTGATTTCTATGTTTCCTTGTTCTTTTCTCACTGATACTTTGGAAGATTA
Source organism: Trichechus manatus latirostris (assembly GCF_000243295.1). Classification (NCBI taxonomy): domain Eukaryota; kingdom Metazoa; phylum Chordata; class Mammalia; order Sirenia; family Trichechidae; genus Trichechus; species Trichechus manatus. The sequence goes on from NW_004444103.1 coordinate 4,185,516, forward strand.
GAAGGTGTCTTTATTCTGATATTTATTTTGGGATGAAGGAGAAGGATTCTTGAGCTGTGAGTCTACAGGGGTAGGGATGGAAATAATGATCTTCAAATAACAGATGCTGAAATTACTTGGAAAAGAAAGTCTAAAGCACAAGGAGAAAAAGTAAGGCAGAAAGAGAAACATATGTGTTTTCACTCTTCGATTGGAGTCTTTTCACAAAACTGGTGGATACCTATTATTTAATCATTTATTTGACAAGTATTTATTTAGTGCTTATTGTATGCTAGGAACTTACTGTTTTAGGCATTGTGGATCCGCATTAACCAGACAGACAAAAACCCTTGCTCTTACGGAGCTTACATTCTCGTGGAGGAGAGATATAAACAGGACACACAACAATAAGTAAATGACATAAAACACTAGGAAGTGACAACTGCTATGGAAAAAATGTAAAACAAGGAAGTGAGATGGGATAGCCATGCTGGGGGCAGCCGTTTAAATTTTAAATAGGTTTTCAGGGAAGGATTCATTAACAAAGTACAATGGAGTAAAGACTAAACGGGGTGAAGGAACAAAATACAAAGATTATTAGAGGAAGAGGATTCTAGACAGAAGAAACAAAAAAGAACAAAGAAAGAATGAGCACTCTAAGGCAAAAACACTTTCCTGTGTTGGGAGGAAAGCAAAGAGGCAGGTGGAGCTAGAGCGCAGGGAATGAAGGAGGGGATGGTGGGAGTGGCTGTGGTGGAGGTCAGCGAGGCTGGCTCTTGCAGGACCTTCAGGCCACTCTAAGTATTTGGGCTTTTATCCTGGGAGACATTGAGAGCCATTGCAAGGTTTTGAAGGACATATTCTGACTTCCATTTTAAATGTCTTGTTTTGGCTGCTTTGTATTTAAAACACAGTATAGGAGGCCAGTTACCAAAACCAAAAACCAAACCCATTGCCGTTGAGTCGATTCAGACTCATAGCCCTATAGGACAGAGTAGAACTGCCCCATAGGGTTTCCAAAGAGCGGCTGGTGGATCTGAACCACTGACCTTCTGGTTAGCAGCCAAGCTCTTAACCACTGCACTACCAGGGATCCAGGAGGCAATAATAATAATAATTTTACAGATACAAACTGAAGGAAGAGTCAACAGGATTTGCTAGTGGATCAGATGTGAGGTGTGACAGAGAGGAATCGGGGATGATTCTAAGGATTTTCAATGTAGGAAGAATCCTTCATTTTCTTGATTTAAAGTTAACTGCAACAATTCTCATATAATTCTGCCATATATATTTATCCTCCCAACCTGGGGTTCCCTTTTCATGCTCCCAAAGCTCCTATCATAGAATCAAATTTTCCGTTTGATAATTATCTTAAATCGGCTGCTCTTTTGACAACAAGGAATGTGAATTATTCATTTTCATATTCTCAGGGTTGCTACAGGACCTGACACACAGTTGTGGTTATAGCAGGTATAGAACAGTAGGCACTTTTAGTCATTTTAGCCATCTAGCATCTGAATCTTTTTCTAGGTTATGGGAACTCACTCACTTAATGACTCTTGTTAGATATGGCAGACTGTCTGACTTACAGAAGGTAAAAATGTTACATATTTGCTTCCTCAACCTCCCCCGTTGTCTTGAGCATAGCCAAGAAATAGCAAAGGAATCCATAAAGAACATACCCTGGAGAGTTAGTACACAAGAGGCAAGGGATAGTTAGCATTTCCTTCTCTCTCGAGGCAGCTGTGCTTTTCATATTAGTTGTGAGGCATGGTTTTGGGTTTTCTTTGGGTTGATTAGGTTCAGGCCTGGTTCTCCAACCTACTCAACTATTTTGTGTTTTACTGAATATCCTTTCATAATCTTTCTTTCTGCTTAAATAAACCAAAGTTGGTTGGCTTTGTTTCTTCAGATGAAGAACCCTAATTGATATAGTACTCAATAAATAATCAATTAATGAAAGAATGAATATGGCTGACCACTTTTAAAAATGTATATATGTTACCCTGAGACAGAACAGAAGATGTGGGGCTTGCAATTCCCACTTCTATTTTCATATTTATCACTCACAAAATATGAAAGAACATACTGACAGATAAGAGCACAGGTAAGGTGTCATTGATAAGAAATAATGAGAACGGCTTCTGATTTGGTGGTCACTGACAATTTAAGAATCTGATAAGCAGATGGATTATGGATTGAACACAAGCAAAAGAACAGATTTTTGCCATGAAATTTTATTGAGATAAAATTTTATCTTTGAAAAAATTTTGTATAGTTTACAATAACATTCTAAGATGTGAAATACTAGATGGAATCTATTCTTAGCTGCTTTGATTTATGCATGTTATTAAAATGACTGGGATTTCAAATTCATAGTTAATAAAATAACCAGTTTTATTGCAATGAAATAGCATTTACTAGTTTGATAGTCCCAGGGAAAAAATAAGTCAGGAAGATAAAAATATTAGTTGAATTTCTGCAGGTACTATATTGATATACAGATGTTAATATAAAAACTTAAAGATCAGTTACAAAGGAATTAAAGTTTAAACTGCTACATCAATGCTAAATAATTAAGACCAACTAAAGAATAGATTTTGAAAGCTGTACAGATTATTAAAGATCATCCCAACTAATGCCATTATTTTATAGAAATTGGTTCAGAGTAGTAAAGAAGTTAGGTAAATTATACCCAGTCACCCATCTAGTCATTAATTCTTTCATTAGAACAGTCATTTTAAGAAGAAATTATATTACTCTTGTTCAAATGAAATCTTACAGCCAAACTCATGCATATGAATAGATATGAGCAGAGTTGAATGGAAGACTTGAGGGGTCTGCAGGCCTTCTTCCACTAGGAGCATGGTTTGAAGCCTCTATACTATGTCACATCTGTCTTTCCTTATCAGTATGCAATAATACATAATAATAATTGCCTATTTGTGTACAAGCCTCATGCTAAGTGCTTTCAAGTATGTTATCACACTCAGTCTTTCCATAAGTCTATGCCATGGGTAGTATTGATTGTTAACTCCAATTTACAGTTGAAGAAATGGAGTAGAGTGGTTATATTATTTGTCCAAGGAAATAGAGTGAAAGAACAAAAACTTGAAAACTGAGCTCTTTGACACCAAAGCCTAGGCTCTTAAGTCACTATATTCAACAGCCCTTCAATTTAAAAACTTTATATAGTTTAATATGCTTTATGTTTCTTTAGGTTCTGGTCTGTTTTATATTCACATATTACTTGTTTCTTATAGCCTATAATGATGAGCTCCTAAATAGAAAGAAAATAATAAAATTTTAAAAACTATCAGCAAGAAATTTTTTTTTTATACTTTCTGTTGTAGTTTGGACAATCACAGATACAGATACTATGCAAACAGTTTACAAAAGAGGAAGAGTACTCAGAATAACAAAGTCGGCTCATCAGTACATGCAAGGCTTAGCCTGTGACTTGATATTTAGGAAATTCTTCTAAGTGATTGAGATTTCTAAAAGTTTCAGTGATATCCAAGCATCAAGACTTTAGACCTTCTAGGGTCTTAAAAGCCTGTGAGCAGTCATCTAAGATACTCCACTGGCCTCACCCCTTCGGGAGCAAGGGAGAATGAAGAAAATGAGATACAAGGAAAAGATTAGTCCAAAGGACTAATGGAGCACAGCTACCAAGGCCTCCGCCAGACTGGTTCCAGCACAACTAGATGGTGCCCAGCTACCACCACTGCCTGCTCTGACAGGGATCACAACAGAGGGTCCCAGAGAGAGCTGGAGAAAAATGTAGAACAAAATTCTAATTCACAAAAAAAGACCAGATTTACTGGCCTGACAGAGACTGGAGAAACCCTGAGAGTATGCTCCTCGGGCACCCTTTTAGCTCAGTAATGAAGTCACTCCCGAGGTTCACCATTCAGCCAAAGATTAGACAGCCCCATAAAACAAAATAAGACAAATGGGGCACAACAGTCCAGGGACAAGGACTAGAAGGCAGGAGGGGACAGGAAAGATGATAATAGGGAACCCAAGGTTGAGAAGGGACACTGTTGTCATGTTGTGGGGTTGTTAACTACTGTCATAAAACAATATGGGTACTAATTGTTTAATGAGAAACTGTTTGTTCTGTAAACCTTCATCTAAAGTACAATACAAAAAGAAGGAAACAAAAAAAGACTTTAGACGTTCCTAGGGTATCAGTCATGATAGCACTAGATGACCAATGGGTTTCATCTCTCTGGGTCAGTGCATACTCACTGGTAGTGATTGTGCTGTGATTGATGAGAAAAGTGTGAAAAGCTCCTGGAAAGGGAGGTACCATCACTAGAGTCATATGTTTACTTATCATGTATAAGACCTTCTGATGTCACTAAATGCCTTTATAGTCTATGGAGAAACTAAGTCATTACTTAGCAATAGGCGTTTATCAATTTGTAATTGAAGATGTTTGAAATAATTGATATATTTGCATAGTGCAGTGCCTGGTCTATAATATATATTCAATCAATGGTGGCTATTATTATTATTTACAAGAAACATCCAAATAAGCTACAAGGCTTTATTGGCATATGAGCTTCCTAGAATTGCTGTAAACTGCAGTACCATACAATGGGTGGCTTAAAACAACAGATATTTGTTTTCTCACAATTCTGGAGGCCAGGAGTTCAAAATCTAGGTGTCAGTAGGGCCATGCTCTCTCTGAAGGGTCTAGGGGAGGAATTTTTCCTTAACTCTTCTAGCTTCTTGTGGTCCCAAGCATTCTTCGGCTTCTGGCAGAGTCTCTCCAATCTCTGTGTTCCATCTTCACATGGTCTTCTTCCCTCTGCATTTCTGTGTCTAGGTCTTGTCCTTTTATGAGAACAACAGTCATTCTTGGATTAGGGCCCAACCTACTCCAGTAAGAACTCCTGTTAACTAAGTACATCTGCAAAGACTCTATTTCCAAATAAGTTCACTTTCAGAGATACCAGGGTTAGGACTTGAACATAACTTTGGGGGGAACATAAATTGATCCATAACATTTGGTTTCTTCTTCTTTTACAGCGTTATAAAACAGCTGTCATTCAAAATCCTCATTCTGTCCACAGTGGAGTTCTTCCAAATATATTTTCTTCTTGAGAGTTGAAGTTCCCTAGGATTTAGATATTTATCAGAGATTAGGGCAAGCCTTGATAGCGCAGTGGTTAAACACTTGGCTGCTAGCCAAAAGGTGGGGAGTTGGAACCCACCAGTCCTCCATGGAAAAAACATGTGGCAGTCTGCTTGTAAAGATTTACAGGCTTGGAAACCCTATCAGGTAGTTTTACTCTGTCTTATATAGGGTTGCTGACTCAGAACTGAAGCAACAGCAGTGGATTAGGGTAAGCCAAGTTGTTAACCCTTTTCCTCCAGTAGATTCCAACCAATTGCGAGTACACACAGGGAGCCACATAACAATCTAGATACAGCACTGGTTTTGTTATTGGTATCAAATTTTTGTTTTATTTGTTAAATGCCACAATGAAAAACTCAGGTCACCTACCTCAAATCCTAAAAGGACACTGCAGTGGAAAAGTTCTGCCTGAGCCACGGGCAGAAAGGAAGCAAATGCAGGGCTCAGGGAGTGATTTATTTGAGGAAGAGGCAACAAAGAGATGGCAGGAGAGTGACAGAGAAAGAAAGAGAGAGAGAGAAGAAGAGAGGGAAGGAGAGTAAGAATGAGGGTGGGAATGAGGCTGAGAATTGCAGAGGGCTGCTTTTCACTCTAAGTCAACAGAGCCTCCACCATCTTTGGAGGATGGCCCAGTGGAGATCAGATGGCCCAATGGAGATCAGATTTCCTAATCTCACCCACAGGAAATTCCTCCGCCTCCTAAGGGAAGGGCTGAGTAAAACAGGTACCAGAAACAGTCACTCTAACGTATGCTCTAACCTCATTCTCTCTTGGGCAGTAGATCAGTAGTCTCATTACCTTTAGGGAAATGTGAGATAAAAGAAATGAGCTCTATCACTTACAAGACCCACAGTGAAATACTTTAGATGTTTTTATACTTGTCCTGAGTCAAATAATATTTCCTTTGCCTTGTTCTCCTAATACCTCTAAATGAGATCATGTGGCATGAACTGCAGACTGCATACTGCAGTAATAGGGAGTTCCAGTGTGTGTATACAAGTAGCTGCTTAGTGCCCTTCCTATATAAATTCCTGGAGGTCTTTTCTCCATTGTGATAGCCTTCTCATCTTTTTGCTGCTGTTTCTTCCCTTATACACTTTTCCTTCCCCACTTCCTCTCCTTATCCACTTCCCACACAATTCAAATCAACAGGCTTTTATTAAACCTCTATTAAAGATGTGACAGTCAGCTTCCATAAAGATTTACAGCCTTGGAACTCCTATGGGGGCAGTTCTACTCTGTCCTGTTGTTGTGCTGTTAGGTGCCATGGAGTCGGTGCCAACTTATAGCGACCCTATGTACAAGAGAAAGAAACACTGCCCCGTCCTGCGCCATCCTCACAATCCTTGTTACGCTTGAGCCCACTGTTGCAGCCACTCTGTCCTACAGGGTCTCTATGAGTCAGAACCGACTTGACAGCCACGAGTTTTGTTTTTTTATGTACTTAGATAGGTGGAGAATAGGTACTTTCTTCATTTGAGTCAAAAAACAAGTATTGAAGTTTGTTTTTAATATACTCTTCAAAGGACATTATACGATGTCTCACCTTGGGAATCCCTTAATGATTTGTTCTTTTCAAAATTTCATATTATTGAGTGATTGCAATGATAGATCTCAACCTCTGAGCTTTGCTCAATGGTTTTACTCACAAAAGGCTGAAACTAGCACTTTGCCATTACAGATTTAGATTTGAAATTAGCTAAGCAAGTTGTAGTGTTATGTACTTTGACATCACAGGCAGTCAGGCACTGCGGGTGAATTATATAGTGAGTGGCAGGCCTAGTTAAGGACTTTTTTTTTTTCTTTCTTCAATAGAAATTTTCCCTAAGGGGTGATTTTCTTATCTTGATGGTTTAGTAATTGTACATCTGCTTCCATTAATGTTAATGAATCTAAGTGATCCCATCCCAGCTTACCACAATGAAATTAAACTCTTTTAGTTTTAAATTGGGATGGGATTTTCAAATATTAAACATGTTAAACTCCTAATGAACCAATGTTTTATAGAAACAAACAATAAAAAAAAAAATTCAAACAAACTAGCAACATGAGTTTCATTGTTGTTAATGGGAATTGTGCAGTAGTCCCTTTTTATGTGTTGGGAATCAGTACCCCTTAACATGCTCAAATACTAATAGGGTGTCTATCATATTTATAGGAAGGATGGTGATATTGATAATTAACATTTACTGTGCATTCACCATGTGCTGTACACTCCTAAAAGAACTTAAAGTTTATTAATTCACAGTAACCTCACAAGAACCTTAGGTGGTTGGAGCTCCAGTATTTTCAATTAATCAGTAAGGAAACTGAGGCCCAGCAATGTTACAGGACTTGCTACAGTGACAGAGCTGGTAATCGGGAGAGTGAAGATGTGAACGTTCTGCTTCCAGAGCCTGTCTCCTTAACCACTACCTTGTATTTGATACATGAAAATTAAAATGAATATAGAAACCTAGTATTCAGTTTTTCCAATTTCTATATAGTTTATCCAGATATTTTAGAGGAACACAAATAACAGAATATTTGGCTCATCAATTATGGCTTTTCATATTTGTTTACTAAAATTTATTTTAAAATTTTCACATTCCTATTAAAATATTTTATAACTATGACTATAATTTATATCCAAATTCAGATTTTCAAAGGTGAGCACATATTAAAGGATATGACAGATGTTGCCTATATTTGGTGATATCAAGGATAATAGAATCAATTTTACTGTAAATACAACGTGTGAAGAAAGATGTTCAACATCAATGCTCTAGTCATTCAGCCTGACATTTCTTTGTGAAGTGGGCAGAAAATTAAATTGCCTCAAATTACAGGAGAAAATCCGGCACCACGAAAAGTAACATGTCCAATGACAGTTGAGGTTATGCTTCCACTGAGGTGTGTGTGCAGTTTACTACACGAGTTTCATTGATATTAAGGGAAAATGTGCAATTGCCTTTCTTTATGTGCTCTGAATCATTATCCCTTAACACCCTCAAAATATCAAACTTTTCCTGGCATTTTATGTTAGTTTTACAGTATGACATTCTTATGCATTTGTTTGAAAAGCTGAAGTTAACTTCATTGTCTTTAGTTGTATTTTTTGAAGTCACTTTCTCCTTCCCCTCCCCCTTCCCTATATTCTGATATTCTAGTCTTGACTCTTCTGAACTCTCTGGATTAAATAAGCACTTAAAATTAGAATACATTAGTCAGTTTTTCAGTATCCATGTTTTTACAGCAAACTTTTTTTGAGGTCAATTCTGCTAGATAGAAGAGTATCTTAGGAAACTGGAAGATAAACGTGGACTTCAGGGAGATACTGGTCTAATACAGGAGATTGGAAGAGAAAATGGCATGTGTAGACAGTAACTAAGCCCAAATATCGTCTTTATGAAAATCAGTAAAAGGAGTTTCATACCTAGAGTAGAAACAGCCAAAAGGTTGTTGTTGTTATTTGTTGTTAGGTGCCATCAAGTCGATTCCGACTTATAGCGACCCCATGTACAATAGAATGAAACACTGCCCGGTCCTGCACCATCCTCACAATCATTGTTATGCTTAAGCCCATTATTGCAGCCACTGTGTCAATCCATCTCGCTGAGGGTCTTCCTCTTTTTCGTTGACCTTCTACTTTACCAGGCATGATGTCCTTCTCCAGGGACTGAACCCTCCTGATAACCTGTCCAAAGTATGTGAGACATAATCTCACCATCCTTGCTTCTAAGGAGCATTCTGGTTGTACTTCCTCCAAGACAGATTTGTTCGTTGTTTTGGCAGTCCATGGTATACTCAATATTCTTCACCAACATCACGACTCAAAGGCATCAATTCTTTTTCAGTCTTCCTTTTTCATCATCCAGTTTTTGCATGCATATGATGCAATTGAAAACACCATGGCTTGGGTCAGGCGCACCTTAGTCTTCAAGGTGACATCTTTGCTTTTCAACACTTGAAAGAGGTCTTTTGCAGCAGATTTGCCCAATAAAATGCATCTTTGGATTTCTTGACTGCTGCTTCCATGGGTGTTGATTCTGGATCCAAGTAAAATGAAATCTTTGACAACTTCAATCCTTTCTCCATCTATCATGATGTTGCTTATTGGTCCAGTTGTGAGAATTTTTGTTTCCTTTATGTTGAGATGTAATCCCTACTGAAGGCTGTGGTCTTTAATCTTCAACAGTAAGTGCTTCAAGTCCTCTTCACTTTCAGCAAGCAAAGCTGTGTCATCTGCATAAAGCAGGTTGTCAATGAGTCTTCCTCCAATCCTGATGCCCCGTTCTTCTTCATGTTGTACAGCTTCTCAGATTATTTGCCCAGCATACAGATTGAATAGGTATGGTGAAAGGATACAACTCTGATGCAAACCAAAGGGTAAAGGTCTAATATCAGAGAATCTGGATTTCCCCTCTAACTTGCCCTCCGGTGGGAGGAAGACAGCAGAGTTGTTGTGGGTGGGGGTGGGGGGGTGGTGGCCCTTGTGAAGTGAATGTGTTTCAATGCCACTCATTATGAGCAAGGTCGCTATGAGTCGGAAATGATTCGACAGCAATGGGTTTGGTTTTTGGTTTTTATGAGCAAGGAGTCACAATGTTAAGTGGAATTAATGTATTTAAAAAAAAAAAAAAAACTGCCTGGCATGTGGTAGGCATTCAGTGAAAATTAATTTCCAAGAAGTCCAGGAGGAAGGAAAAATAATTTTGAACCAGTGATCAAGGCAACTTCATTTTGGGGACATGGGATTAGGACAAGAAGGTGAGACATTTCAGGCCAAGGAAGCAGCATGAACAAAGAATGAAGACAGGAAGGCAAGTGAAGTTCCAGACCAGAAAATCTCAAAGGGAGAATAAAGCATTCCCACTGGACATTTGAAAATGGGTGAGGACATTTTTGGTTCTCACAATGACTGAGGGGTGCTGTTGGCATATACTGCCCTGAAGCCAAGGATGCTATTAATTCTATAACTCAGTGCCATACACAAAAAATTGTCCCTCCAAAAATGTCAAAAGCACCACAGTTGAGAAAAACTGGAGGACACAGCTTATGAAAGGAAGCTGTGAGAAATGAGGTGGAAAAAGTGGGCACTAATATCACACAGGACATCGAATGCCATGCAAAGAAATGTGACTTTATTTGGTAGGCAATGGGGAGTCCTTGAAACTTTTGGAAATGAGCAATGAAATGATAAGTCTTTAAAAGAGTTGAGAATAACTTTAAGGAAAGATAACTATTCAAGGAGATGAATTTGGCATTCACTGGCAGGGTGATTGACTTGGGGGAACAGCAGGCAGTGGGGAGACCAGTCAGGAGGGGTTATAGGCAGTGAAAATGAATAGGAGGAACATGATGGCAATATCAGCTGCTCCACGGAAAGAGGCTGAGACACACTTCCCCAATATCTTACCATATTCTTTTCCTCTGTAGGAATACTTTTTATTTTTATTATTATTTTTCTAAGATTGTCAACCAGTCAAATTTTCAAGTTTTTCTGAAGGCTTAGGATCTGAGGAGGAGAAGGAAATCCTATCTAATCTTTCAAGGCTAGATTTTCTTCTTGTATCCCACTCTTTAGTTTGTCACAATAACATTGCCTTGAGGGACACAGTGGGAAAGCAAGCGTCAGAAATGCAATTTCAGCAGCACACTTTGCCCTGATTAGCTGCAAAAAGAAGTGCAGGAACTGATGCCCTGGGGCTACACCTGAGGAAGTCTGTCAAAATTGACACAGCTCCACTTCTTCAGGACTGAGAACCACTAGTCCAGGAATACTTGGAAGTGATAGAGCGAGACACATGTACATGTCTGTGTGCCCACACGCATGCACAAGTACACACACTCTTGTGTATTCTCTTTCTCTCTTAGAACAAAGTAAAGGGATGTGGCCACTTAGTGATTGATTCTGAGAACATGTAACCAAAAACCAAACCCTTTGCCATCAAGTCAATTCCAACTCATAGCGACCCTACAGGACAGTGCAGAACTGCCCCATAGGGTTTCCAAGGAGCTGCTGGTGGATTCGAACTGCTCACCTTTTGGTTAGCAGCCAAGCTCTTAACCACTGAGAACATATATAGACTTAAAGTTTCTTATTTTAATTTAGCTTGTTTTTTTAAACTAAAAATTCAAATAGCTTAGGACCAATTCTTCCTCCCTGAGTTTGCTTTAGAGCCAGGGCTGGAAATGATGGACACATGTGGCAGCCACGCTGGTCAGCTCTGTACAAAGGGTAGCGATGGCCCCATAGAGTGCACTGTTGGTTCCAGTCAGAAAGCCACTTTGTGTTCTTGAAAGTGTTCTTTGTGTAATTTCTCAGAGAGGTGTCTATAAAAATCAGTTTACGTGTGCTATGTTACACACACCCAGCAATTAACTGCTCTCCAACTATGTAAATCACGATGTTCAACAGGTTAATTATACGTTACCTTAAAAAAGATTTGCTATTTTCTTTTTTCATGCTGTAGACTTTTAAGTTACCACTTATTTCTGCATGTCATTTTGTATTTTAAAGAATTCTGTAAAGCCTCTACTTACTATTTTCTTTCTCAATTACAGAAAGGTAGTTCAACAACAGGAGTTACAAATGCAAATCTACAAACTTAAGATACTAGGTTGCAGTGGGTCGGTGGTAAACTAGGTGTAGCATGCCTCACAAAAGGTATTTACATTCACTGCTCTTAACAGTCACTCAGCTGGGCACACAAAACATGTGCGCTGGTTGCATTTGATTCTCGGACTGCTAGCTTGAGATTACCGTTCATAAAGCTTCCTTCAAGTCTTGTTGTTAATGGGTGGTGCATATAGTGCAGCCCTTGTGAACTTCTATTTCCTGTTTGAGAGTTGGGCAGTGTCTCCTGATACTGGAACTTCTGAACTTCCTCTATAAAACCAAAACTAAACCTACTGCCATTGAGTTGATTTCGACTTACAATGACCCTATAAGACAGAGTAGAACCACCCCATACGGTTTCCAAAGCTGAAATCTACCAAAGCAGAAAAAGCTGTGGTGATGCTATCTCTTTTTTAATATCAAGCAAGTATATGCCAGTGTCTATGAAGTCTCTGGAGCCCTGATGGCACAGTAGCTAAGAGCTCAGCTGCTAACCGAACGGTTGGCAGTCTGTATCCACCAGCCACTCCTTGGAAACCCTATGGGGCAGTTCTACTCTGTCCTACAGGGTCACTATGAGTTGGAATCAATTTGATAGCAGTGGTTTTTTTTTTTGGTATGGAACCCCTGGGTGGTGCAATGGTTAATGTACTAGGCTGCTAATAGAAAGGTTAGAGGTTTGAGTCCACCTAGAGGTGCCTCAGAAGAAAGACTTTGTGATCTACTACTAAAAAATCAGCCTCTGAAAATCCTGTGGAGGACAATTTTACTCTGACACACACATGGTCGTCATGAGTCAGAATCAACTTGATGGCAGCTGGTTTGTTGGGGTTTTTTTTTTTTTTTTTTTTTGGTGGTACTTTTTACCAAGAACAAGGCTTTGTGGAGACCAAGAAGACCTTTCTTGGATATTAGCTGACTGCCAATTTGCTGGCAGTTTACAGCAGGCCCATAGCAATAGCCCAGGTGCCATAAAGAAATTTATACTCATGGGCAGAGTATGGTTAACCACAAATTTTGAGCACATATTTTATGTTCTGACCCCAAATGATGACAAGCTTATTCTCTAAAGCACAAAGATATTCCCCTTAATTAATTTTAGTTCATATCTGTCCATTTGTTAAACTCATTCAATTAATTGTTGCCTAATTAGGTATAGAGAAATCTTCTACAGGTTAATTACGTGTTGTATAAAAGAGAATTTTCAATGTCCCATTTTCACTGGGTGGCCTGTTAGATACTCATTTATTTTTACAAGGCCTTCATTATTTCATAGACTACTATAAAGTGTATACTCATTCTTTACATAATGGAAAAGTAAACAAAGCTCACCCTACCACTTTTTTCACATCATTAAAAATAATCTCTGTCTTTGGTAACCAAGGCTGAAAATCAAAGACCCATTTCCTGAAGGGTAAAATGAATAGGCCTGTGCTCAATGTTGCTGCAATAAATAAAGAAAACATACGTTAAAGTCCTACTAGACCCCTGGGTGACACAAACAGTTTGTGCTTAATTACTAACCTAAAAGCTGGTTGTCTGAACCCACTAAGTGGCCCAAAGAAGAAACGCCCAGCAATCTGCTTCTGTAGAGATTACAGCCAAGAATCCTCTGTGTGGAGGACAGTTCTACTCTGCAATTCATTGAGTTGCCATGAGCTGGATTTGACTCTATGGCAATCGGTTTGGTTTTTGGTTTTATGTGCCAAGTATTCAATATCTCTCCCCCATTTCACACTAATTTTATTCTCCTAATACACTTAGATTTATTTTATTAACATAGTTGAACAAACTGTGTCACAGAGAGTTAAATAATTTGCACAATTTCGCACAATTAAAAAATAGAAGAGTCCGGATTCAAATGCAGGTCTCTGAGTCTACAAAACACTGCTCAATTTCAAAATATCTGTAAAATTATCTATTATCTTCTTAACTAGCTGTTATATCTTTTGGAAACTAGGCAATTGGTTTAATATAATTTGTCTTCCATGAAACTGCCAGCTGTAAAGTAATGTGAAAGGGGTCCCTGGGTGGTGAAAATGGTAAACACACTCAGCTGCTAACTGAAAGGCTGGAGGTTTGAGTTCACCCAGAGACACCTTGGGAGAAGGCCTGATGAACTACTTCCCAAAAATCAGCCATTGAAAACTCTATGGAGCAGAGTTCTACTCTGACATGTGTGGAATTGACAACTGTTTATTTTTTTAGAGGCTTTCTTGGATTGTTTTCTTTACTTGTAACTATCAATGTGGGCACTGGAAGCTCAATCAACAATAAAGTCTGACTGCTATTCATGCAACTGATCATTACTACAGACAAAGAAAAAGAGTAACTTCAAAATTTGAGCATTTGTGTTTACTTGTTTATTGAAAAATAGCCCTTGGTATTACAAAAAAAAAAAAAAATCTTTTATAAGGATAGAATAATGAGAGATATCTTCAGAGAAGAAAAATTTTGGAAAGATACAAACCAGGAACATATAAAAGCTCACCAGGATCACAGAGACCCTAGGATTCAGAAAATATTCATGGGCTCACTTCAGGAAGAGTGTCAATTCAGTATGTCAAAAATTCAGGTAGGAACTGGTTTATACAAAGAAGCTCTGTAAGTGCCTCTCCACTTGGGAAGTGAGTGAAAATGAATAAGATATAGATGTTCTAAGTATGCATTTTAGGCCAACTAGACAATTTGTCAGTTTCTCATGACCTGCCTTCATTCCCTGAGGCAATTTTTGTATAGCTAAGTGAACTCAGTAATTTACAAATATCTAAAGGAGACCATGGTTTCTATCTAGATGAAGAAATTGAAATAAATTCACGCATTTTTGAAAACTGTTCATCATTCCTCATCTGAAAACACTAGACATCTGTTTTAATTTTGTAAACAGTATCATCTAAAAAGCAAAGATAAAATTATATTTTATTTCCCTCAACTCTTTCTTCCTCAGAACATGAATATAAAATATTTGTTTTCAACAATTCGTTAAGGAGGGTATCTAAGTTCATAGAACTACCTTAAGAATTTATTTTTCTACACAGGGTCCCGATTAATATTGTTCTATACTAAAAGTAAACAAACTCAAGGAGTCTTGGAATTATGTATGGCTTATTTGATAATATATCAAATGAGATTCCTCATCTAGCACTCAGTATATCTACAGGAGATTGAAAAGCAATGTTTTATAATAATGAAGGCATCACTATTAAATCCTTTGTGCCTTCTGAATCTTCAAAGATCATGCTATATTTAAAATAGCTTGAATTATGAATGTTATTTACAGCCTTCTAGTGCCTGGTTGCTTGTTGAAAGTGAAGAGGACTTGAAGGACTTACTGATGAAGATCAAAGAATACAACCTTCAGTAAAAATTACACCTCAGCATGAAGAAAACCAAAAGGCTCACAACTGGACCAATAAGCAACATCATGATAAACAGACAAAATACTGGAGTTGTCATGGATTTCATTTTGCTAGGATGTACAATCAATGCCCATAGAAGCAGCAGTCAAGAAATCAAACGACATATTGCATTAGGCAAATCTGCTGCAAAAGACCTCTTTAAAGTGCTAAAAAACAAAGACGTCACTTTGAGCACTAAGGTGCACCTGACCCAAGCCATAGTATTTTCAATCGCCTCATATGCAGGCGAAAGCTGGACAAAGAATAAGGAAGACCGAAGAAGAATTGATGACTTTGAATTACGGTTTTGGCGAAGAATATCGAATATACCATGGACTGCCAAAAGAACGAACAAATCTGTCTTGGAAGAAGTACAGCCAGAATGCTCCTTGGAAGCAAGAATGGCGAGACTTCATCTCACATACTTTGGACATGTTATCAGGAGGGACCAGTGCCTTGAAAAAGACATCATGCTTGGTAGAGGGTCAGTGAAAAAAAGGACGACCCTGAACAAGATGGACTGACACAGTGGCTGCAACAATGAGTTCAAGCATAACAACGATTGTGAGGATGACACAGGACCGGGCAGTGTTTTGTTCTGTTGTACACAGGATCTCTATGAGTCAACACTGACTCGACCGCACCTAACAACAACAACAGCTCCTGGTTCGAGTAGAGATTCCAAGAAATAAATAAGACCACCCCTACAGGCATGCACACACACACCTTTTAGTCAAGGTAGCATATAAGAGGCTACTCAACAACTAAGTAAATTGAAATCTTATTAAAAGGTTTGTGTTTCCTCTAAAAAATCTAAATTACAGTAAAAACTTGAAGAACCAATGATGAAAGTAAATTTTTACTGAATGAATTCAGGAGAGAGGTTGTAGGAAACACAGGTCCACGTATAAACTAAGACTATACATTCTGAAGAGGAGGTCTTGTCAGTTCAGTTTACTGCTGTACCCAGGCTTAGGACTATGACTAACACATAATAGGAATCCAGATAATATCAGTATCTAGTGATGATGAATTAAATGATTGAATAACTAATGTTGAGGACTGGGACTTCAACTATTAGAGATTTGGATTAATGCATCCACTTTTATAATGCCAAGATGCCTCTGTGTTTTGGACTCAATAATTCTTCTCAACATAATAATTTTGATTAAATATTTCAAATAAAATAAAACATCAAGTGAAGATTCTTTGACTCAAAAACTATTTAAATCCTATTTTAATTGGTAGGAGCTAGATTGGGGGGTGGGAACGCCACTTCAATTAATTCCTTTAACATGATGTCTACAATATACATTAGAAGCACTGTCTACCCTAGTATTCCCTAAAATGTAATTCAAAATTTAATCTCTTTTAAAACTTAACGACTTCTTTCTTTATAAAAAGAAGGCTCAGGTCTTCAGCCTAATATTTCACAGGGAAAAAGAAATTTCTGGAACAGCTATTCTACTATTGATCTTCTTGAACTAAGATCAAGACATGGTGAACAAGATTTAAGCTCCTAGAACATGGCTCTGACATGAAGAGGAAAGTTAATAAATATTTGCCAATTTAGTAATGCAAGAATGTTATGGTAAAAGCTGATTAAAACAATGTAAGATGCTTTATAATTTCAATAACCTTATATAAATGAATTGAAAATGAACAGAAACCAGCTATGGGTCAGGCTGAATGAGCACAATAACATCTGATTTTTAATGTCACAAGAATCAAGGGTGATATCCTGGCACACCCCTTCTCATCCCCCCATATATTTTTATGTATAACTTTATGATTTAAATCATTTTAAAGTTAAGTGCAGCACAGGAATTCTTGTAATGCATATCATATGGTTTTACTATTATTATTATGACCACGAAGTGACCACAATAAAACACTGGGCTTAGTGCCTATCAATCTCATTCCAGAAAGTTTAAATCTCTCTCTCTCTCTCTACCTATCTACCTCTACATACAGTGTAACTATATGTAGTATGACTATGCTATACATTTTTACTGTATCTTTGACAAGCAATTCAAATTGACCTATATGAAATAATTCTACTTAAAGCTGAATAAACTGAATGTTGAATAAAAATCACATTATTAAGTATCAAGCGGATACATCAAGAGTCTCACCAATGAATATAAAATGGTCCAGGAGAGCATCATGAAATTGTTCCATCATTATGGCTGGCTCCTGATAACATCTGTCATTATCTATGCTGTGAGATTCTGGGGACTGAATTAAGCACTTGATCATGTACTGCCACACAAGGTTGCTTTCTGGAGAAAATGCGGAGGCTACCTATGGACAGCTTTGACTGGAGGTGGACTGGTGCTCTATAAGTCTCCTCAGTTTCATAACAGCTTGCCAAACATGACAGCTGCTCATCTGATTTCCAAACATGTGCTTCCCCTTCTACAATGAAAAGGAAAGTCAAACCCTCCAGGCCTTCATTACGTAGCACAAACCAGCATCTCCGCTCTTCTGCTGCTGATTCTTTAGGTAAGACAAGGAGTTTTTAGGGAGAATCACCTACGATGTATGTATTCCCAGAGGTACCCCATAATTTATTATTGGATAAAGTTGGATCATATTTGATTAGCCATTCAGAATTTTGGCTGCACAGATTTGCATTCTAATATGATGCCTTCAGTTTGTTTTCAATGGTTACCACAAGGAAAAAAAAAAGTTTGAAATCTAGAATCACATTTGCTATATCATTCAGTATCCCATATGGAGATAGGTAAAATAAATGTATCAATATATTGTTCAGTACAATATATGTAAACACATAATAAACGTTTAATAAATTTTACTCTGATAACTTGAAAATTATATTAGCAATGTGACTTTTGTCCTTAGTATTTTCTTTTTATCTTGTGATCCTTTCTCTAATTCAGTTAACAGCTAGAAGCTTCTATGCTCACTGTCTCAAGTAGTTTTGGAGGTTCCAAAATCCAAAAGTTTTGGAAGAATGCATAATGCACATATCAGTGCCTTCTTCCAGGGAAAAATTCCACGGGCTGGGAAGAGAAAGAAAATGAGAGGCAAAAAACAACAGTCTAGATACTTGAGAAAATTGAGAAAGGGGTCATTTGATTGTTGGTACGCACAGAACAAACTTCAGTATGGGAGAGAATGACAAAAACCTCAGATTAATTGGGATTCTCTAAAAGCAAGGCTTGACTAGGCATGTGAGCTGAGAGCAGCTCCCAGAGTCTTCCTTAGCCTCAAGCAGTATAGGAGAAACAAAATGTCTCCTGTGAAAAATGCACAGAGAGCCAGCAGGCCTAATCTGTCCTTGGAGTGAGGACAAGGAGGCTGCAGTGGCACTTGTAAGGACCAGTGACCACAGACCAGACTGAAAGGAGGAAGTCTCAGCAGGTGCCAAGAAGCATAGCTGATGACATTGAGGGCCAGACGGCCCCCCACCTGGCATTGTGTAGACACAGTCCCGGAGTACAGTCGGTTAGGGCTGATTGAGATTGAGTTTCTGCCACTTGATGGAACTGAGGCCCAGAATACAAATTATATTCGGCTTAGAGAAAAATACAGAAAATGGTGTTTCTTGCATATTGAACACCTGAGCATACGCACTGAGATTTTTCTGATACAAGTCTATGAATGACACATAGGGCAACTCTTATTAATCAAATATTACATCCTAACTATTTTATTTACATAATATACTTAATTACTCATGTATCTACTACTCCTTACTTGTCAACTATTTAACTACTGTATGATGTTGTTGTTGTTGTTGTTACCAACCAAACCAAACCCACTAATCGAAAGTTCTGCAGTTTGAAACCACCAGCTGCTATTCAGGAGAAAGATGTGGCAATCTGCTTCCTTAGAAATTTATAGCCCTGAAAGCCCTATGGGGTCACTATGAGTTGGAATTGATTTGATGGCGGTGGGTTTGTTTTATTTTATTTTGGTTTTTGTGGCAGATTTGCCCAACGCAGTAAGTCGTTTGATTTCTTGACTGGTACTTCCATGGGCGTTGACTGTGGATCCAAGTAAAATGAAATACTTGACAGCTTCAATATTTTCTCCATTTATCATGATGTTGCTTATTGGTCCATTTGTGAGGATTTCTGTTTTCTTTAAGTTGAGGTGTAATCCATACTGAAGGCAGTAATCTTTGATTTTTATCAGCAAGTGCTTCAAGTCCTCTTTACTTTCAGCAAGCAAGGTTGTGTGTCATGGATTGAATTGTGTTCCCCAAAAATATCTGTGAACTTGGGTAGGCCACAATTCCCAGTATTGTGTGATTGTCCAACATTTTGTTGTCTGATTTGATTTTCCTGTGTTGTAAGTCCCATCTCTATGATGTTAATGAGGCAGGATTAGAGGCAGTTATGTTAATGAGGCAGAATTCAATCTACAAGATTGAGTTGTGTCTTAAATCAATCTTTTTTGAGATATAAAAGACAGAAGCCAGCAGAGAGATATGGGGACCTCATACCACCAAGAAACTAGAGCCAGGAGAATAGCATGTCCTTTGGACTCGGTCCCTGCACTGAGAAGCTCCTCAACTGGGGAAGATTAATGACAAGGACCTTCTCTCAGAGCCAACAGAGAGAGAAAGCCTTCCCCTGGAGATGACACCCTGAATTCAGACTTCTAGCCTCCAAGACTGTGATCAGAATGAATTTCTTTTTCTTAAAGCCATCCACCTGTGGTATTTCTGTTTAGCAGCACTAGATAACTAAGACATGTGTCACCTGCATATCGCAGGTTGTTAATGAGCCTTTCTTCAATCCTAATGCCCCGTTCTTCTTCATATAGTCCAGTTTCTTGGATTATTTGCTCAGCATACAGACTGAATAAGTATAGTGAAAGGATACAACCCTGACTTACATTTTTCCTGCCCTGATTTTAAATCACGCAATATCCCCTCGTTCTGTTCCAACAACTGCCTCTTGGTCTATGTACAGGTTCCTCACGAGCACAATGAAGTGTTCTGGAATTCCCATTCTTCTTAATGTTATCTATAATTTGTTATGATCCACACAGTCGAATGCCTTTGCATAGTCAATAAAACAGAGGTAAACATCTTTCTGGTATTCTTTGCTTTCAGCCAGGATCCATCTGACATCAGCAATGATATCCCCTGTTCACATCCTCTTCTGAATCCAGCTTGAATTTCTGGCAGTTCCCTGTCAATATACTGCTGCAGCTGTTTTTGAATAATTTTCAGCAAAATTTTACTTGCGTGTGATATTACTGATATTGTTCAATAATTTTTGCATTCTGTTGGATCATCTTTCTTTGGAATGAGCTCAAATATGGAACTTAATTTATATATTACCCTTCATTTCTTAATCATGGCATATATTAAATTACATTGTAAGAATATTTGTCTACCCTATCATGTGTTTCCTTTTCTTTCTTTCTTTTTTTTTAATACTCCCCTCCAGCTTGTCAACAATGATGATGGTCAATATTTGTACTGGAATAGAAAATATCCAGAAATAGCAACAATAGTTTATCAATCCCAAAAGCAAAATAAAGTTTTATATTCCTCCCTTCTCCCATTGTTTGTGTGTCTCTTTATTTCGGTTTCAAGTATTATAATTCTTATGTTGGTACTCATATTGCAATTAAGTAGGTCAATCATTTAGCCTCCACATGCTACTCTTAGACCAATTTCCTCACATCTTCATTTGATTAGACCCAGTAGCACATTGATGCAGATTCAAAATTCTGGGACATGCTTTTCCTTAACAGTGCATTAGCTCTCCTAGGGAAACTGGGAAAACACATCCTTTATCCAAACAAATGAACAGACATATTCCACTGGAATAGGAGGATAGGAAGGGCAGAGAGATGCACTCCACTGAGGCCAGCTATGCATGTGTACATCCGTTAGATATGCCAGAGGGAATTATGCTTCAGTTTAATGGTTTAAAACTTTTTTGAATTTTTTTTCATCTTCTTCTTAACATTACTTTTCTTCTTATTATTAATGTCCAATCAAAGATTTGATTCTAAGTTATATGAATATCTAATTAATTTTGAAATGGTTTTTTTTTTGTTTATTATAACTAGCATTACATTATGTTTTATAACATTTCTTATTAAAAATGAGTTAATGTTCTACCTGGTCATTGTTAAACTTTTAACAAACATAATTTTCTAAAACATAATAAAACTAGAAGTAGCTAAAGGTAGCTAGTCTAAATTTGTTTTTGATATTCTACATATTAATTTTAAAATTTGCAAGGTAAATTATTCATGTTCCCTTCTGCCCCCACAGATTAGAAGTGAATCATTTTTTTACCATGCAAATATATCACTTTCTTTTTTAAAAAAAAAGTCTGTCAGTCCTGTGAGTCTTAGAAGACAATGTGTCCCCTGACATCTACTAATGGACAATGATCACAGACTAGTGCAGGTAGGAAATGCTATTTCAGGGTAATAGCTCACACCTGGAAAGGTCTATTTTTTCCCCTAGGATCTTTTTACACAGTGGCAAAAATAAGCTAATTAGGTCAAAGCATCACATTGGGGCCCATGAGTTACAATGGTATCTCGGTTATATCCCCACAAGAGGCCCTGTCCAAAGGCAAGCCAGCAATAAACTTCAACCAGAATACGACCTCTTGATTTAGCCACATCTTTCAGTGTAACTGCCACTGTGTTTCATTGCACTTGAATTCGTGCAATGTTCACAGGGGAGACAATTGGTACAGAGGCATAAAGAGAGGCAAAAAAGGAAACAGGAAACAAGAAAAATTGGGTTATCTAGAACCATAACCTGTGCTCAGATTTTAGTTCTGTGAGGCCCTGCTTAGGAGAGAGAAACTTCACAACCAGGGGTCATGAGCTCTAATCTTCAGCTGTCTTGAGCATATGGAAGTCCAGCATGGCAATACCCAGGGAGATGGAAATTCCAGACATGGGCATGGCTGCTTTTATTTTTTTGATCATTTCACCCCCAGCAATAAAGGAAAAAAGTCAAAAACAAAACTAAAAGAACTTGCTACCTTTTCCCTTCTAGACCCCTCTTGTGGTTTACTCAAACTCTCACAAGAAGTATGATACAACCTCACTTAAGATACAAGTTAGGGGATCTGAGCAAGTAAGACATCAGTGTATTGGAGCTCTTTCTAATGTCACCAGTGTTTCTTAATACAATGATATGAGTTTGGGTATGACCACTGATGCCCCTTAACAGTTTATTTTCCGTTATTAATACAAAGTATTACTTCAAAGTTTCAGAATATTATTTCAGTTAATATTACTTCAGTTAAACTTTTCATTCTTTTAGTGGATGGTTATTGATCACCTACAACCTACAAAATGTAATGAGATGCAAAGATTTAAGGCATTCCCTGCCCTCATCAATGAGCAAATAATATGACACATACTAATATATATTTAACGCATGCTTAAAAATGCATTTTGTTTTAAAATAGTTAAGTAAAAAAACCATAATTTTTAATTTAGCAAAATAATCACAATCTCATCACCCTAACAATTTTTTTATTCCATATTTCTTTTCATGTCTTGCCTATTTTACACCATGCTCATATACTTTAAGCTTCTTGTTATAAGTACTATTTCACATATACTTATGTTACTAATACTGTATTTATTTATTGAACTCGGCAAAATGTTATAATTCTACTATTGTTGAATGTTAGGTTTCAATTTTTTTCACTAATATAAAATATAGATAGTAAAATATTTGTTCACTCATCCATTCATTCGATACTGATTTACTAAGCATCTGCTACATGCCTGGCAATAGTGCTGGTCATCAGGGATATAATGCAATTTCTACACTCAAGAGGTAACAGTCTAAGCAAGAGACAGACTTATAAACAAAGGATTAAAAAATTAAAACAATGATATGTGTCCTTATAGATCTGATAGTAGACTGAACTATGTTACATTGATTTTCCTGAGGGCTGATATGTCTAACCTAATACAATGTGTTATGGAAATCTTGATGATGGGAAGAAGGGAGGGCTTCGGAGAAGACGTTAAATTTGAGCAAAATTCTGAAAGAAGATTTGGATTTTACTCAGCACGCAGAATATATGCATGATGCTCCATTTTTATCTATTCTATTACTAAGGGACAGGATAATCTCTCAGTGCTAACAATGACTCATCATATGACTGAAAACTTCCCTCATGATCAACAGAGTTCAACAGCCCTGGTAGGAGCATTATCTCTAAGAAGGGGATAGGGACATGGACAGTTTGAAAAAGCCTCCGGATTATACTGACTATCCCCTTCTCAGTCTCTCCAAATCTCCTTCCTACCATCTCTGAAAAGTCACAGCTAGAGGTATGAGACCCACCCATCCCTGTGATTGGAGCTTGGAGGAAAGGTAGGAGATGAAATTGGAAATGTAGGCAGGATCCAGGCTGTGAAAGCACAAGAGAGCCTGATTAAGGAGTTTAGATTTTGTTTTGCAATTAATAGGGAAACATGAAGAGTTTTGAAGTAGGGAAGAGAAAAGATGAGATTTGAGACTTAGAATGAAAGGTCTGACAGTAATGAACCTTTTGTTTTAATGCCCTATGTTCAAATGTTTATAATATTGAAATGGAAAAATTATAGTTTTGAGAACTTAAAAGGAACTGCTTTATAGTTACACTGTTCCCATTCCCAAAACTTTCAAATAAGATGTAAACCAATTGGATCACCCAGAGCTTGTCAGAATAATCCTATACAAAAATAGAAATGTGGCAACTTTATGATCATATAGGAAGATACTATTGCTATAAAAATGTAGTCTTGAAAGACTTTCAGAAATGTCAGACTAAAAAGAGAGAGAGAGGCATCTTTCCCAATTATTAGATTAGTGCCGTTACCTCTACTAAGAAGGGTTTCAGCAACAATGGAGGGAAAAATCACCCTAGTAGCAAACAAAACAAGGGAAAAAAAAAATCAATATTTTCTTTATACTAGAATTAACAAAATCTTTGATATAAAGTATCTCATGAGTATAGATAAACATTTTATCATGTATCTTTCACATTCTTAGATTTTTATATTTATTTCGCATATAAAGTAATAAATATTTGCTGTCAGCTTTTAATAGTCCATTCACCCCTCATTGTACTTAACGTTAGAGCTTTGGCATTGTTATATTAGTAGTTGAAACATTGACTTGCCCAGCTGAGTCCTTTCCATTTGTTGGATGTTAATGATCTGAAGAGCTTTCTCATGTGAAAACTAAAGTGGTTAGTCCAAGGCTCAGGCTAAAATTCATCAAGATGTCCTGGTCTACTGAATTGTTTGAGTGGCACAGTACAGCCCCTGCCAAGGCTCTGCTTAGAAGGGTATGCCTGAACAGTGGCAGGGGACATGAGAAAAAGGGTAAAGGAAATGAACTATTTGCTATGTCCTGGGAATTTTAGGTTTTGGTGCCATTTAAATTTGTATGAAATATTAGCAGATGCTGATTTAGGATCAAATAAGTAAATGACACTGACTTAGGGAAAGTACATGAAATACACTGTGAGAAAGGCACTGTAGAACTTAAATTGGGAGATTTGTTCTGAGATAACCCTCTAGGTAAAATCAAACTTGAGTTTACAGCACCAATCTGGTTTGTTCTGAATTCTTCAGATGCACTTGACCAGGAAGACTTTTCCCCTGCAGATTTTTCCACTAAAAAGTAATACTATAAATAGGAGGGAGATTTACAAATAAGGAGTAGATGTCCCTTATGATATTCTCCAAAGAGTAGAGAATTTTAAGGTGGCAAGAAATGTCTTCAAAATATTTTAATTTAACTTTGCTATTTAACTTTTAAGAGTCAAACTCAGAGTTAAATTTATCATCAACATTCTGGAAACTAAAAATGTAAATTATTTTCCAATGTTAGACAAATTTCTTGGAAAATGGGAAATCTTATGTTTCTTCTTTCATTTGATCTCTATTAAATGTACATCCCTACCTTTAAGACAAGAGAATGTTAAGAAATTTAAGTTTGAACAGCATTTTTAATCTTTGGAAGGTTAAAACTTCATAATACTGTTTTCTGTTTAAGAAAATATTATATATATAAGCAATAGTGTTTAATTTTTATTATATTTCTTCCTTCCATTTACTAAAGTGTTATAAGTACATACAAATTTAATCATGTGCTCTTCCCATTTCAGACTGGAGGGATATTTTCTTATTCATTTTTAAAAATATCATCAATTATTGATACACCTAAGATAATTTTTATATACACGGAGAATTTAAAGAGTCCTATTTTTAGGATACTGCCTTACATCTAAAATAAAATTAGCAAGCTCTAAAAAATAAAAAGAGGTCAAGAATGGGGAAATAAGGTAGGGGAGAGAGGAAAGTAGAAGAAAGTTGCTGAAATATAGGAGGGAATTAAAAGAAAAAAAAAAAAGATGCAGCAGTTGAAGTGATTGAGAAGGTCAACTCGCTTACTCCCCACAAGCCAGGTGGAAACTTATGATCTAGCATGGCAATACAGCCAGGATTAATGTGGGTCTATGAAAAGAATAATGCTACCTCAGTGAATGGCACAGTCTAGAATCAGAGAATGGGGCTTCCTTGCACACTCACAACACAGGGTCGCTATACCAAGTGACAATGGGAAAATTTGAGTAGTGTTGAGCTACAGGAAAAGCCTGCAAAAGAGCTTCATAAGGGGAGTAATAAGATAAATTTTTACAGTACAACAGTAGCCGGGGATGTTCAGCAGTGGTAGCTGCAAATTAAATAGGCGATGTTGGCACCGGGATCAGCATAAGTACAAAATTCATGCATCTATTTCAATTATTTTCTCACTGTACATCACTTTCATGAATATATCAATTTCTCAAAAACTAGTTGTTAACTGATGGATGTTGAGGGTGATATTGCCTCAGGTAAGCATCATATATCTGAGGCTTTGGCGATGTTCTTGAAAGGTCGGTGTGTGTGTGTGTGCGTGTGTGTGTCTGTGTGTGCATGTGTTATATACTATATTCACTCCAGTCTCCCTTTGCTAAATGGCAAAACATTCTGTATAATGAGAGTAGGTAGAACAAGCTGCATTTCTAGTAAACTAGATGGAAGGGGTGAGTCAAAAATAACTTTATTACTATATTTTTTATTCCATTATGTGCTCAGTTTGCACCTGTTATATAAACATAGCAGAGAAGAGCATAAGGAAGAGGAAAAGGAATATACAAATATATGCCATACAAAGAAAACTAATTATGTACACCTTGGAAAATGAACAGAAAGAGAGAAATGATTCTGAAGTTTCAGTATAAAAATGGAATCAATTTGTTCCCCCTTTTAGCAAGTTCTGCCTTGAAATGTTTTTTTAGGTCAACTCTATGATAGTGGCAGATATTAACTGTGGAAATAAACTAGCAAAATGCATGTCACACTAAAGCACAAATACAGCTAGTGCTGCCTCAAATCTGTGGAGAAAAAAATGTCCTTCACTAATTTGCTTTTAGATTAAGGGGTAGATTGAACTCGACTTCACATCTATTGTCAAGCAAGCTGGCAATTTATTTGTAACTTCATTTACTTTTATGCCTCCTATTATTTTCTGTAGTAGCTATGTTCAAATTTCTTACACTGGGCTGATTTGTGAACTCTGCTTATGAAGTAGAAGATGAGGTCAAATGCATTCTGTAGGAAGGCATTGTTTACTAGGCAGGGATCTATTTCAGGAGACAATGTAAGAAACTGCACAGCTCCAGATCATATATATCTTTCTTCCTATGGAATCTGTTCTTGGCTTCTAGAGCTAGGCTTTATGACCATTAACGGAAGTGAATGTGACCAAAATATCCCACCATTTTATCTGTTGATTGATTTACATGGTAATGCTGATGTCATCATCTTAATTAGTTGCTGTGAATTGTACCTAACAAACCACTAGATAACATATTAGCTTTTCCCATAGAAATCCTACATACCTTATCTCATTTAGTCTTCATTCAGCTCTGCCAAGAGGAAATATTATCTGCATTTTGAAGATCATAACCTTAGAGACATTAACATGTCCGAGATCACAGACCAACAACAGTGGCGGTGTTGGGCTTGAACACCAGTGATTTGATTTCAAAACTTCTCTTCTTAGCCAAGAAGCTGTCACCCACTCGATAGTCAAGTTTATGCCGAAATAGGTATAAGCTTTGTCATTACTATTAGTACAAGCTATAATGGCCTGTCAATGGCAGAGTTATAGCCAGGATTTAGAGAATCTATATGGTAATCAACCTTTTGCTGGGTGGCCTGTAGGGTAACCAACATTCTTAATATTTTTATCAAGGGAGAAAAAGTAGGGAAAGTGCCTGATAGCTAAGCCTAAAGTGACATAAGAAAGTTTGTCTTATAGAGGTTATAAAAATTTACATAACGAGAATTTTTATATCTTATTTTGTTCAAGTTGGGTTAAAATGTCCTGATAGAAAATAAAGAGCAAAATCACTAAAAGGAGCAGTTTGGTTTTGATAGAAAGCCAATTTTTAAAATGCCAGTGGTGTATACCAGAACAGGAAGGGTTAGTAAACAAGGCAATAAAATGTATCATTTTGTTGTAAGGGCCAGTAATGCAACATGAGTATAATGGCTTATTCCAGAGAAAGAAATACTTCCTGCCTGTCATGGAGGGTAAAGGAAGACAAGATAGCTCTGTTTCAACTGTTTCCCATCTTAAATGGGGTGGGTTCTTGTGTTCAGACCAGATGGAGGTCTGTAAGCAGCTTTATGGGGGGAGGTATAAACCCAGGCATGTGTTGAGGTGAACCCTATGAGACTGCTTTTTAGAAGGGCGGTATGCTTTCACTTAGGGTAAACTGAATGTTTGAGCTGACAATTTATTTTTGACATCTGCAAAGCACATCCCCGTCTCAAGATTTTTGCATGAAGTCTAATGTAAAAGGAAAATATTTTAAATAGCATTGAACCTATGAATCAATCATATTCACCTGCAAACCTCCCTGTGTTTGGGCCCCAGGTTAGAAAGAAGGAAAAATGAATCAAAGGAAGAAGTGAATCAAATAGGGAGAATTTCATAAAACAGGATGGTAAAGTAAATTCATGTCCTGATCTAGAGAAGCTAGATGAGGACAGAGAAGAAGTGACTTAAGAGGTCCTGGCTCTCCATTTGAGGTCCAAACAATAAGGTAATGAAAACTGGTCAGATAAGTTTGGTAAAGTCCCAAAGCAAGAGATTTGCTCTTTTCCTCAAGGTGTAATCCACAACAGTCACCAACTGTTGAAAGCAAGTTCCATATTCAGCAAGGCACTGATACTACGTGGCAGCAGATCAGAAATACCTGAGGGAAGTATCCACGCAGAATAAGGGCTGGGACAGACTGCCTTGCAGTGTGTTCTCTCGCAAACATGGAGCATCCCAAGCATATGGAAAATGGCAGTGTAGTAAATTTACTCAGAGACTCTATCTTGACTCCTGGATTAGAAATTCTCCAAACCCTGAAGGCTCCCAGCGGGAACAGGTAAAAGTGCCGAGCTGAGGGCCAGCAGGTTGCCATGGATCTACCTTAAAAGGGTGGAGTAACTATGTAGCTGAGACTATGGGCTAGGGAATCCAAGATTTGCAGCACACATGAGAAAAAAGGAAGAGTCCAGAGAACAGAGTCGAATGTATGGGATCATCATGGTTCTGCCCCGTGGAAGTTTGAACAATAGGGGCTACTAGCACAGAACCCACAGGAACCAAGCCGAGTCAACCGCACTTCAGCAGGTACCATAGAAAAGGTGAGGACCAATCACATCACCTGAAGATGGGACCAGCATAAACCCAGAAGATAGCCCAAGGGGAACAGTCCCTTCCCCAATCTCAAGGGGATAAGTGTATTGGTGAAGGGGAAGGAAAAAGGAGAAACAAGTCTAAGAGTGATATGGGATTTGAATTGATTGCATATTTAATTGAGACACTTTTGAAGTGGAAAAATGACAATGACAAAAAGTTATAAGCAAGAAAATTTGAGAATCTTATGTTCTTTTTCTGCCATCCAGAATGGTAAAGCTTATGAGGACGTTCAGATCACTTATAGAAAACAAGGAGGATAAAGATTTTGGCATATCAGCGTTAATTAAAAGTATAAGTAAAATCCTGCTACATATTCCAGGCCCAGATGAGAGGATCCACCCCTTCACTCTTTTCCACATTTAGCACTTCATGTAGTAATTTTCCTAAATATTTTGTGAGGAAGATGTATTGAACATCCTTCTGCCCTTCGATTGTATTGCTGGATTCCTACACTGAAATTCCCAACAACAATGCTTCTGACATAAGATTCGTCACCTTGCAAAACTCCCTAAGAAGTGGTCACTAGTCCACTAGGTCCTCTCACTTCTCCTGTGGGGAGCAGTTGTGTTGGGCTAGTCCATGCTGCAATTGGGGCTGCGGATGCAGATGTTCTATTTTGTTATCTAGGCTATAATTGGACTAGCCGGGCAATTCAAAACTTGATACTTCAATAAAGAGGGAGTAGCCTGAAGTGAGGACTGGTTGTGACATTAGAACAAACAAACAAAAACTTCCTGTCCAGTTGACTCCAACTCATAGCAACTCCACGTGTGTCAGAGTAGAAATGCGCTCCAGAGGGTCTTCAGAGGCTGATTTTTAGAAGTACATCACCAGGGATTTCTTTGGAGGCACCTCTGGGTGGACTCAATTCTCTAACCTTTTGGTTAGCAGCCAAGAACCATAAGCATTTGCACTACCCAGGGACTACTGTGCAAACCAAGATCTAGGAGTATGTAGGTGAGATTGGGCACTCTATGGCAGAAACATTTCAAATAGTGTTTCCAAATGGTGATCACTAAAGCTGGCTGAAAATTAACAATAACTTGTAGATCTTTGAAAACATAGATTTCTAGTTGTCATCTTAGAGAGTCTTTTCCAATAACATGGTAAAACATTTAAAATATTTTCACATTGCTTTTCTCATTCAGCCTTCAACATAGCAGTGTGATGAACACATCCACATATCCATTCTTCAGATAGAAACTTGAGTTTCAGAGATGTTATATGTGCAGGATCATGTGGTTGGCAAAGCTGATTTCAAGTGTCCTGGCCACAGACAAAGGCCTTGTCCTGTACTTACATCTCCAGGTTATTTGCCTAACCTTTTTGGGCCACAGATTTCATCATCTCTAGAAAAACCAAATCCATTGCTGACGAGTCAATTCCAACTCACAGCAACCCTATAGGACAGAGTAGAACCTCCCTATAGGGTTTCAAAGGCTGTAATCTTTAAGGAAGCAGACTGCCACATCTTTCTCCCATAGAGTGGCTGGTGGGTTCAAACCACCGACCTTTCAGTTAGCAGTCAAGTGCTTTAACCACTGCACCACCAGGGCTCCTTTCATCATCTTTAGAATGGAGATAATTATCCACTTTAGAATCACCATGACAACAGTAACAGTGCTAAAAGCACATAGAAAAGACAGCCAACATTATTATTGTTGTTGAAAGTTGAGCATTGCTTCTCTGTTAGTCCTATCCAAAGTTAGGAGAAGTGGTAGGTACTTAAATTGCAGATGCTATGACTAGGAAATCAACAATGTCAGGTGATAATCTCATGATTTAAAATTTATTTCAGTGAAATAATCGCTCCTATTGTTGATAAATTTATTATTGATAGGCTCAAATACCTGTCACAGTGTTAATAATCATAATTGTTATTACAACAATTATATTGTTATTTTTAAAGCAGTATCATTCAGCGCTTCAATTTGTTTTCTTATAAATTTCTGCTGATGTCACACACAGCTCATGATTTGAAGTATGCCAAATGATATACTAAATTCCTATGTTCATACCTATAGAGGCATCTTTTTTCCAGCAATTGTCTTGAAGATGATGTTCTCTTCCATGGACCCATGTAATTTTTAAAATTTGAATCTATGTTTTTTTAATCTCTTTTCTATATTCAGATAATGAAAATTTATCCAGCCTCCTTAGTCATCAAGTGACAAGATAGTAAGATTATGGATTTCGCTTCATTGTCTACTTGCAGGATGATCCCATGCCTTTCTGAGATGTCTTTCTCTTTCTCTCCCTCACTCTGCACTCCAGATGGATATACACCTATTCTAAAGAAATCATTCTTGGCTATTAAGCATCCAGTACCACTCCATTATACTGAGCTGTGATTGTCTCCCAACTATGCAAATAATTACTGAGCACCTACCATCTGCCAAGCACTGTTCTATTGAGGTAACACCTATCTGCAGGAAGCAGTGGGTCCCTATTTATAAATTCTTTGTTTCTCTCTATTTTCTGTAATTTTATGCTATAAATAGATGTGAAAACAAGACAAGTAGATGTCTTCTTATAAAAATATCTTTATTTCAGTGCAATACTAATCATTGGTAATTATAGAGTAATTAGTCTATGTTAGGCACTACGTAAAGGTTTTGCATAAATTAATCTTACAGTGTTCTCATACCAAGGCTAATGTAAATATCCTTTGTCATATTTTTTAAAAAAGGAAACAGGTTTAGAGAGATTGTGAAATTGCCTAATGTCAAACTACAAGTAAGTGGCAAAGCCAGGGCTCAGATTTAGAGCCTGTACTTTTAAACCACATGGCTCTTCCGTTTTTCTGGTATAATAAACCCTGGTGCTCTGCCTAAGGTCTAGTTGGTAGGGGGATAGGGAGAAAAAACATACTTCTACATTTTTTTTTCCAGATGGTGAGGGGCATTAAGAGTGAAGTTTATTAAGGACAGCAATTTTTATTTTTCCTAATCTGGTTCCAAAAGTCTGGTAACTAGTGGAGATAATTCTTAGATTCTGACCATAGGCTGTGACCATCAGTTTTTATGGTGTTGTTTGTTCCTTACTTTCTACATCCCCACAGGAGAGGAAAAACTTGGGCTATTGCCTGTCAGATTTCAAGTATACATCACATATATTGTATACATTTTTGAATTATGGCATTGGCAAAGAATATTGAATGTACCATGGACTGCCAGAAGGACAAACAAATATGTCTGGGAAGAAGTACAGTCAGAATGCTCCTTACATGTGAGGATGGCGAGACTTCCTTCATCTCACGTACTTTGGACTAGTCCTTGGAGAAGGACATCATGCTTGGTAAAGCAGAGGGTCAGTGAAAGAGGAAGCCCATCAACGAGATGGATTGACACAGTGGCTGCAACGATCGGCACACGCATAGCAATGATTGTGAGGATGGCACAGGAAGGGGCAGTGTTTCATTATATTGTATATAGGGTCGCTATGAGTCAGAACCGACTTGATGGCACCTAACAACCACAACCATTGTATACATATATAACATATCTCACCCCCACATTGTCGGCTGAGATGATCCTGTTATGAACTCATTTTGGATGAGTTTCAAGAGAGGCATCCTATTGGATCCTGCTGCTTAGTCAACTGAGTTTAAGGGAGATTCCTTTGCAGATATATGGATGCCTGCAACACATTACTGAGACAAATGGAATTTAACTATATTCTAAATTTATTTAAATTTTACATAAATCCTTACAGTAAATGATTTTCTTTTCTTTCTTTTTTTGTTATTTTTTTGACCAATCATTTTAATTCTGTTTCCTAGAATATTCAGAAGCAATGGGAAATTCATGCGCAGCCCCTTCAGGAATGCATAGCAGATGGGAAGTATAAGCTTTAAGAGATGCAGAAGCTGCCCCTCCCTAGCAATAGACCTTTTATTTCAGGATAGACAGTGATCCAGGTTTAAAAATGACTTGTGGGTGATATATATAGGAAGTACGGTATGTTCCAATTTCACAACAGGAACAGTACTTTTTCAGAGGAAAATATAAATGCAGGGATTCACTCATATTCAATTATATCTTTTAAAAATCAGGGGGATTCAGTGGCATAGTGATTATTTCACCAACAAAGAATTTGGAGAAGGGCTATCTGATGAATATTTAGCAGAGACCAAGCATCACTTTAGTCAAACAAATGGTTTAACTTTTCATTTTTTCCACTGAATTCCCTGCCCGCTTCGATAAATTAATGCTTTATTTTAACAATAACTATGATAATAAAGCCACCGATCTGTTTGGTGGAAAAATGAAATGAAAAAAGGACAAAACCACGGTGAGGAGTGTGGATGAGGAACTAGATGGCATCCTCAGAGGGAACTTCGGATGCTCTCAGTTGTTTCTTTAACTTCAAGGTTTCTCCTGACTTAATCAGTAAAGTGGTAGATTGGGATCAAGCATTTAGGCAGTGGTTCCCAAGCCTGGCGATCTGCTTCTGAAAGGTCAGTCATTCTTTGAAAATTCTGTGGAGTAGTTCTACTCTGCCACACATGGTGTCACCATGGGTCAGAATTGATTCACAGGCAGCTGGTAACTGATCTTAAGCCTGGATGAATGTAACCATCACCTGCGAACTGATCAAAAAATATCCTTGCTAGGGCCCCACCCCAGATCAATATCAAGATCAATTCAGGATCTCTGTAGGAGGGACTTCTGAGGCATGAGTATTTCTAAAAGCCACCTCCCCACCTAGGGTGGGTCTAGACATTGGGTTGAGCTTCTGTGTATTGGATACCTATAAGCTGAGCTCAAAGTGGACCCCTAAAGAAGCTCGTACTTGAATTACATTTTTTATCACAAAAGAATTTCTTCTTAAGTTTTCTTGCCTATCAGGTTAGGAAAATAATAAAGGGGGCTTAGAAATCTGCCCAAACATTCCATTTTGTGAAATCATAGAAATTAATGTATGAGCCCCTTCCTTGATTATCACGATGAAGATATAACCTCACTGAAAGGCATACGTCCTTGTTTATATCTAGATAGACGCTTGCTGAGATCTTGTCATTACGATAATAAAGTTAAGCCTCTACTCTCTCTTAATAGGATTTAGAAAGAAATGGAGAGATTAATATCACAACTCAGGTAGAAAGTAGAGTTGACCTTTAATATCAAATGAAGGACAATCTAAAAAGTTTTTCTATCTTAAACAAGGAAAATGCTTCATGATACAACCAAAATCTTTTCTTGGATCAGCAGCATTTACCAAGTGGCTATTTAGTGGTTTCTTTGAACTGAATATTTTATTATATTTCTGAAATTTATAAAGGGCCATTAAAAGGAGTTTAGAATGCCTGGCGTTAAATCTACACAGCTGGACCTAGACCCCTGGTTCAAAGAAATTAAGTTTATATCCACCATAAGCCAGATCCTTTTTCTGTCTTCGAACTCTTGGTTCTGTGTTGTGCTGTTCCAACTGACACTGTAAATTAAAGGATACAATGGCGAATTTCAACTCTGCTTCCCATAATGATGTATTCTTAGCTGAGCTTAGGTGAGAAATTTGAATGTTTCAGAAAACCAGATTGCTTTGTTTCCTGCCTCAGGGACCAAACTGGCACAACACAGGCTTGTATATCATTCCAAAAAATTTATACTTGCTTACAGTATTAATTTTTTTTAGCCTTTTATTTCTTCTCAACAGATTTTTCACAGCCACAATACTGGAGGCTGTTTCTGAAAACTGCTAATTTTTAAAAATAGACCAGTCAACCAAATTAGCAGGATGACTGAGGGAGAACTTTATTAGGGAGTGAGCAGCCGTAAGGTCTCAATAAATCTTTTCAGTCATCTGAAAAAATGAAAAGCTTAGAGAGGTGAGGGGATGGGATATGATTATTTCAGATTTATTCCACCAACCAAGAAAAAGCAAATGTATGATTTTGTATGAGTCCCTTTGAAATTTCATTTTCACAGACTAAACTTCTTCTTGCCTGAGGGGCACAATCATTTTCCATGATAACATAGGTTTAGAAATGAGATATCCTATCTATTTGGGGGTTATTTATTTTAAAATATTTATCAGGTTTGCCCCAATCTTTCCGTCATCAGGTACTGGCATCAGGTATTGTTGTTGTATGCCATTGAGTTGATTCCCACTCATAGTGACCCTATAGTACAGAGTAGAACTGTCCTGTAGGGTTTCTTAGGCTGAAATTTTTACTACAGTAGATTGCCAGGTCTTTTCTTCCTTGGAGTGACTTATGGTTTCAAACCGCCAAACTTTGGTTAGCAGAAGAGTGCTTAACAATTGTACCACCAAGGCTTCTTATAATTTTTTTTAAAGGTGTCTGTTTTTCCTGTCACACTATGAATCCCTCCAGAGACAGGTGTATGTCTTTCCTTTGTGCCTGGCATATGGTAAATACCAAACATTCACTTAATTGAAACATGGATTATCTTTCTTTGAAAGAGTAATTTGCTTACTTTTTTTCTTTTTTAAAGGTGGCTGACATCTCTGAAAGATTATGAGATATTCAAGAATATACACTGGTTCTAGCATATATTACGTACTCAGTAAATGTTTGTTTAATAGAACTGTTTATTTCTCATAAAACTGTATCATCGAATTACTATATACTTAGTTGTAAAGCCAGCTTTTATGGCAAATATCTATGGGATACCATGAAAGCCACATATAGGGGGATTGATTTTATCTGAAGGATTTCAGTGAAGTGATATTTGAGCTATTAAAAATGAATAGGTACGGGTGGTAGGGGTACATATGTAGGGGGCATGCATGAAATAAAAGCAAGAGTATGTGCTGAGGCAGACAGGAAGTTGGCACATTTAACAAACTAAGAAAAGGCCACGTCCCTATTATGAGTGGATGTCTGCAGCTGCTTCTTCTCATTTTGGGTCATGCCACATTAGCAAATGAAGCTGATGTGCCATGACTCAAAATGAGATCAGCTGCAAACATCCATTAATAATTGGAACACAGAATGTACAAAGTATGAATTTAGGAAAATTGGAAGTCACCAAAAATTAAATGGAATACATAAAGATCGCTATCCTAGGCATTAGTGAGCTGAAATGAACTTGTATTGGCCATTTTGGATCAGACAATAATATGATCTACTATGCTGGGAATGACAAATTGAAGAAGATCACATCACATTCATTGTCCAAAAGAACATTTCAAGATCTATCCTGAAATATAACGCTGTCAGTGAAAGGATAATATCCATGTGTCTACAAGGAAGACCAGTTAATATGACTATCATTCAAATTTATGCATCAAGAACTAATGCCAAAGATGAAAAAATTGAGGATTTTTACCAACTTCTGCAGTATGAAACTGATCAAACATGCAATCTAGATGCATTGATAATTACTGGTGATAGGAATGCGAAAGTTGGAAACAAAGATGAAGGATAAGGAGTTGGAAAATATGGCCTTGGTGACAGAAATGATGCCGGGGATCCCATGATAGAATTTTGCAAGACCAACGACTTATTCATTGTAAATAATTTTTTTTCAACAACATAAACATAACTATACACATGGACTCCACCAGGTGGAATACACAGAAATCAAATCAGCTACATCTGTGGAAAGAGACAATGGAGAAGCTCGATATCATCAGTCAGAACAAAGCCAGGACTGACTGCAGAACAGACCTTCAATTGCTCATACACAAGTCCAAGTTGAAGCCAAAGAAAATTAAAACAAGCCCACGAGAGCCAAAGTACAACCTTGAGTATATCCCATCTGAATTTAGAGACCATCTCAAGAATCGATTTGATGCACTGAACACTAATGGCTGAAGACCAGATAAGGTGTGGGATGACATCAAGGACATCAAAGATGAATAATGCAAAAGGTCATTAAAAAGTCAGAAAAGAAAAAAAAAGGCAAAATGGATGTCAGAAGAGACTCTGAAATTTAGTTTTGAACATAGAATAGCTAAAGAGAAAGGAAGAAATGAAGTAGAAGAGCTGAACAGAAAATTTCGAAGGGCAGTTCAAGAAGACAAAGTGAAGTATCATAGTGAAATGTGCAAAAACCTGGAGTTAGAAAACCAAAAGGGAAGAACTCACTCAGCATTTCTCAAGCTGAAAGAACTGAAGAAAAAATTCAAGCTTCGAGTTACAGTACTGAAGAATTCTATGGGCAAAATATTGAACGATTCAGGAAGCATTAAAAGAAGATGGAAGGAATACACAGAGTCACTGTACCAAAAAGAACTGGTCAATATTCAACCATTTCAGGAGGTAGCATATGGTCAAGAACTGATGGTACTGAAGGAAGAAGTCCAAGCTGCACTGAAGGCATTGGAAAAAAACAAGGCTCCAGGAATTCACAGACTATCAATTGAGATGTTTCAACAAACAGATGCAACTCTGGAAGCGCTCACTCATCTTTGCCAAGAAATTTGGTACCTGGCTAACTGACTAGAAGAGAACCATATTTATGCCCATTCTAAAGAAAGGTGATCCAATGGAATATGGAAATTATTGAAGAATATCATAAATAACACATGCAAGTAAAATTATGCTGAAGGTAATTAAAGAATGGTTGCAGCAGTACATCAACAGGGAACTGCCAGAAATTCAAGCTGGATTCAGAAGAGGATGTGAAACCAGGGATATCATTGCTAGTGTCAAATGGATCTTGGCTGAAAGCAGAGAATACCAGAAAGATGTTTACCTGTGTTTAACTGACTATGCAAAGACATTCAACTGTGTGGATCATAAGAAATTATGGATAACATTGTGAACAACGGGAATTCCAGAACACTTAATTATGCTCACGAGGAACCTGTACATAGACCAATGGGCAATTGTTCAAACAGAACAAGGGGATGCTGTGTGGTTTAAAATTAGGAAAGATGTGCATCAGGTTGTATACTTTCACCATACTTATTCAATCTGTATGCTGAGCAAATAATCCAAGACCTGGAGTACATGAAGAAGGGGGTATCAGGATTGGAGGAAGACTCAGTAACAACCTGCGATACACAGTTGACACAATTTTGTTTACTGAAAATGAAGGGGACTTGAAGTACTTACTGATGAAAATAAAAAACTACAGCCTTCAGTATGGATTACAGCTCAACACAAAGAAAACAAAAAGCCTCACAACTGGACCAATAAGCAACATCATGATAAT
This sequence comes from Trichechus manatus latirostris, assembly GCF_000243295.1. Taxonomy (NCBI): domain Eukaryota; kingdom Metazoa; phylum Chordata; class Mammalia; order Sirenia; family Trichechidae; genus Trichechus; species Trichechus manatus. The sequence goes on from NW_004444103.1 coordinate 4,223,548, forward strand.
GGAGAAAAGATTCAAGTTGTCGAGTATTTCATTTTACCTGGATCCACAATCAACACCCATGGAAGCAACAGTCAGGAAATCAAAGGATATATTGCATTGGGCAAATCTGTTGGAAGAGACCTTTTTTTTAATTGAACTTTATATGAAGTTTTACAGAACAAACTAGCTTCTCATTAAACAGTTAGTAGATATATTGTTTTATAGCATTGGGTAACAACTCCATGACATGTCAGTACTCTCCCTTCTCCACCTTGGGTTCCCTATTACCAGCTTTCCTGTTCCCGCCTGCCTTCTAGGCTTGCCCCTGGGCTGGTGTGCTCCTTTAGTCTCGTTTTGTCCTATGGGTCTGTCTAATCTTTGGCTAAGAGGTGAACCTCTGGAGTGACTTCATTACTGAGCTAAAAGAGTGGTCAGGGGCCATACTCTTGGGTTTTCTCCAGTCTCTGTCAGGCCAATAAGTATAGTCTTTTTTTGTGAGTTAGAATTTTGTTCTACATTTTTCTCCTGCTCTGTCCGGGACCCTCTATTGTGATCCCTGTCAGAGCAGTCAGTGGTGGTAGCCAGGCACCATCTAGTAGTGCTGGACTCAGACTGGTGGAGACCATAGTAGTTGCAGTCTATTAGTCCTTTGGACTAATCTTTCCCTTGTGTCTTTAGTTTTCTTCAGTTTCCCTTGCTCCTGAAGGGGTGAGATCAGTGGAGTACCTTAGACGGCTGCTCACAGGCTTATAAGGCCCCAGATGCTACTCACCAAAGTAGAACATAGAACATTTTCTTTATAAATTATGTTATGCCAATTGAGCTAGATGTTCCCTGAAACCGTGGTCCCCATAGCCCTCAGCCCAGCAAAAGCCCTTTTTAAAGTGTTAAAAAGCAAAGATGTCACCTTGAAGACTAAGGTGCACCTGACCCAAGCCATGGTATCTTCTATCGCCTCATATGCATGTGAGAGCTGGACAATGAATAAGGAAGTCTGAAGAAGAACTGATGCCTTTGAATTATAGTGTTGGTGAAGAATATTGATTATACTATTAACTTCCAGAAGAACGAACCAATCTGTCTTGGAAGAAGTACAGCCAGGATGCTCCTTAGAAGCAAGGATGATGAGACTTTGTTTCATGTACTTTGGACATGTTATCAGGAAGGACCACTCCCTGGAGGAAATCATGCTTGGTAAAGTAGAGGGTCAGTGAAAAAGAAGAAGACCCTCAATGAGCTGGATTGACCCTGTGGCTGCAACAATGCGCTCAAGCATAGCTATGATTGTGAAGGTGATGCAGAACTAGGCAGCGTATCGTTCTGTGTACATAGGCTTGCTGTGAGTCAGAACTGACTTTACAGCACCTAGCAACAACTACAAGGAAAGACCACATAAAGTGGATCAGAATGGTTTTAGAAACAAAAGAGTTTAATAATATTTGTCTTTCAAAATTCTCTGTTACTGTTACATGAAAAAGAGAGTCATAAGAGATATAAGAAGGCCAGATAGGACACTTTTGAAGCAGTCCAGGCAAGAGATAATGGTGGATTGTACTATGCTGTGGTAGTATATGGAGAAGTGGAGTGACCCAAAATATATTTGGAGGCAAAATCAACCAGGCTTGCTAATGCACTGAATAAAGGGTGAAAGAAAGATGCCCTGAATGACTCCTAGGTTGCCTTTGCAAACAGGTGGATGTTGGTCCTTTTACTAATGAATAAAACAATGGAGTAAGGCAAGTATGTACTATTGGGTGTAACTTTGGCTGTGTTAAGTTTGATGTGTTTCTGAACATCTAAGTTTAGAAACTGACGAGCAGGTGACATACATTTCTGGAAGTCACGAGAGGGCTGAGTTAGAGTTATTATCCAGCTCATTGGCATGGATGGCTGGTTTTGAGCTATAGCCATTCGCTGGGTAAGTTGTTCTGGGATGGGATGTAGAATGGAAGTGAAAGGAAGTCTTAAATGGAGCCTGGAAAACCCCAACAGTTAACAGAAAAGCAGAGGACAATGAGAAAAGAACATCAAGAAGGCAGCTATAGGAAGGTAGGAGAGAAACAAAAAATGTATGTTGTTATGGAAATAAACAAAAACCATAATTACAAGTAAGCAGAAGACTCAAAAACTTTTATTGGATTTAATAACAAGGGGGGGATAAGAGGTGGATGATGCTGACACAGGTAGGGGTATAGGTTTGATAGCAGGGCTTTGAGAACATTGCTAATGAATATCTCCTTATAACTGTTTACTTCTCTGTATTCCATGACAAACTGAACGTTTTTATAAGAAAGATTTTTTTTTCCCCTTGTTTTGGCTAGGTCATCTATAGAGAATGAAGGATACAATAGGGACTTTGGAGGTTTGTAGAGAATACTGCAGGTTTGAAATAATCTTTTCATAAGATGAGAGAAATGGAACTAGTAGGATTACATGGCAACGTTGATAGCCCAGCTGAGATTAATAAATATTAATTATTTATAGTGGTACTAGTTTGACCTACATTGTTATTGTCGCTAGCTAAGCTCAGCTGCGCAGATACAGGCAGGACAAAGTAGATAGTTGGTTTCATATGAGGTTGATGATTTTCCTGTGTGGAAGGTCAAGGACAGTGAAGCAAGGAGATTTTGGGTATTGGCTTGAACTTATTGACGTGGTGACCCATGTAATCTAACTGAATTAAGAAGGGAAATGAAGACAAAAGGGAAAGGTTGAGGGAAGATAATGAATAACAAGAGGACTATAATAGTGGTATCAAGGCTCTGGATATCATGATGAAGTAGAAGAATAATCATATGGGGGCACTTCAGCAATCAAGCTGATGAATGAGCAGAAGCTGATGATAATGGCACCAAGGAAACAGAGGTGACAATGAAGTAGAAACATAATCGTATGTGGGGGTACTTCAAAAATCAAGGTTGTGTTCCCAAAATACAATGCTTAAATTAGTGATTGTTATCGGTTACATGGTTTGGGGTGATAAGTATAAAGTGCGGCTGTGAGACTGATTGCCTGAAGTGTAGCATCAATGCTTACAGAAGCCGAGGAGGCCAAGAAACTGAAACACTAGGCCCTAGCAACTAAGGTTTCCTAAGGGTTATTCATATGAATATTCACCTATGGCTGTGGCAGGAATTGAGTTGCAAAGGAAGACTGAAGTAAGTTCACACAATAAATGTTAACTAAATGATTGACAATAACAAAATAGTCACATGGAGGTAATGCTCATTGGAGAACTGGCAATTATTTTGTGACCGCTGGCTGGAAATCTTCTGGAACAATCCCAATAGTTTTTGATCTATGTGAAAAAGTAGAATAACCCATCTCACTAGTTAAAGTAATCCCTTAACTTTATGCCTGCAAAGCCACATTTTATATATAAATTAATTATTAGAGAGAGTCTTTTTCTTACTGTTACTTTTAAGCATGGCACAATTAGTTCTCAACATTAAAAAAAAATCAGTGATGATAAAGGGCGAAGAAATTTTCCATAAACAGAGGCTTTTATTCTGTATTTTCTGTTTCTCTTCAGCTAGTAGAAGAGAATTATAACCTCATCATCAGATTTAGCACAGAGGAAAAAAAACTGAACTTCAGTCTAATAGATTAACTTAACTGTACATGTTCTGAAAAAAAAAGGAAATTGCCTTAGGAAATATCTGAAACATAATAAATCAGTTTAAGGAATAAAACAGGACCATATATTGCAATGCCAGAAAACATCCTAGAAACACTAATTCATCTGAGCCTTCCATAGTGAAAAAAAAATCCTCAGCCAGCGAATGTTAATCACCTCAAATGAAGTATTTATTTTAAATATTCAGATAGAAAGTGTCAACTCAGAGGAAGAACATCAATTTCCTTTTCCAACCAACTTGACGGAATTTTTTTAGTGTTTTTAACATAAACTCTAAAATTCCGCTTCAGAGTTTTCAAGGATATCTTCCATGAAAAGGGATAAACTGCTACTAAAATACAGCACAGAATACGGAATTGGTATGGTTATTTAGGTATGTGATACTGAACAGTTTAAAATTATTCTTCCTCTGTTATTAGTTGCCTTCGAGTTGATTCTGACTCCTGGAGACCCCATCTGTGCAGAGCAGAACTGCTCCATAGAGTTTTCAAGGTTGTGACCTGTCGGAAGCAGATCACCAGGCCTGCCTTTCAAGGTGCCTCTGGGTGGGTTTGAACCAGCAACCTTTCTGATAGTAGTCAAGTGATCACTTAACTATTTGCACCACCCAGGGACCCCATTCTTTATATATGTGTATATGTATGAATGTGTGTATGTGTGTCTGATGATGATAAATGGTAAAATATAGTTGATTACAATATAAACATTCCGATCTTAGAAAAGCATTGTTAAGAAGATGAAAAGGCAAGCCACAGACTGGGAGAAACTATTTACTGAACAAGTATTCATTAAAGAACTTGTACCTAGATTATCTAATGAACTCACATATTCAAGTTCTAGAGTATATAAAGAACTCTTAAAACTCAATAATTAGAAGACAAACAACCCAATCAAATTAATGGGCAAAATATTTGAACACCACTCAGGGCCCAACTACCCAATAAGCAAGGTACACACAGGCCTAATTGTGCCTTCCCACCAATCTGCAGTGCACAATTTCACCTGTCCCCCACCACATGAAAGACGTGGTGAAACCCACGTGAACAGATTAGCAAGTAAATACAATTAAGCCTTGAGTACCTTGTTCAATGCAAGCAGGGGCATACCATGCTTCCTGAACCACTTCAACAATAACAAAAAATATATGAATGGCAAAAGATGAATGAAAAGATGCTTAGGATGATTAGTCATTAGAGAAATGCAAATTAAAACCATAATGAAACACCACTATACAACCACTAGTATGGCTCAAATAAGAAAGGCTGACAATACTAAGTTTGGGCAAGGATGTTAAAGCAACTAGAACTCTCATACATTGTAGAAACGCAAAATGGGGCAAGGCTTTGGAAAGCAAGTTTGGCAGCCTCTTATAAAGTTAAACTTATGCTTATATTATCCAACAATCCCTAACTTTGGAATTTTCTGAAGGGAAGTGAAAACATGTTTACACAAAATGTGTTTATAAATGTTCACAGCAGTTTTATTAATGATAGCCAAATGACCATTATCTGGTGAATGGATAATCAAATCATGGGAGAGCCAAATAGGAATGGACTATTGACAAACACCACCAAGCATGAACCTCAAAAGCATTATGCTAAGTCAAAGAAGTGAAGCACTAAAGACTACCTATTGTAGGATACCATTCGTGTGAAATTCTAGAAAAAGAAAAATCTATGACAGAAATACCAGAGATTGCCTGGGTTTGGGGTTGGTGGAAGGAGCACAAGGGAGTTTTTGGAGGCGATGGAAGTGATCTCTGTCATGATTGTAGTGGTACTTATAGGATTGTATACATTTTTCAAAACTGAACAAATTTTACACTTAAAATGAGTGAATTTTATTGTATGTAATTTATACCTCAATAAAACAGATTTAAAAAAATCTTAGAGCAGTATTAGGAACTAGCATAGGAGAATTAATTCTAATAAATTCTGTAGTCCTAGCCACCAGAAGAACATGACAAGGGTTGCTCTAAAAAGAATCAGATTGAACACAGATGTAAATAACATTTATTAAGCACCTACTGTATACTGGTACTGTACTATTTAACTTATGATAACTATTTTTATTATACTTCTTAGTTTGCCTAATTACAATTCTCACCTTTTTATGTTATGGCACAGATAGACAATAATTTCTGTATGTTCCAATGGGGTAAATGGACAAGGCCGTTCAAGCTGTCGGTAAATGGCTTATGGGCTGCAGCCACCCCTAAGCCTTACATGAACTTTTGCAAGGGCTATGAGGTTCCTAACTCAGCATGTCTGCACCCATTACTGCTACACACTGGTTGGACCACTATCATTTAACACAATATTTCAGGGGTTATTCTAGGTGCTTTACCTATCTCCTTTAATCATCACAATTATCTCATGAAATAGGTGTTATTTTGTGCCACTTTGCGAATGAAGAAACAGAGGCTCACAGAGGTTAAATATCTTGTCTAAAGCCCCCTATCAAGAAAGAGGCCATGTTATAGATCCAACTCATATCTCTCTGAAACAATTGCCTCATTCCACCATGCCACACTGTCTGCCAGCAGCTCACTGTCTTCTAAATTGGAATAAATCAGGTATGTTAGCTTGGTCTTGATTAAAATACATAGCACTGATTTTCAGAAGGACATAAAAAAGGAGCATACACATTTCTTTCGTCATGGCCTGCTGGTCTCTCCCTCTTAGGAAACATACACTATGTAGCTCTAGACATGTTATTATTGTCTCCTTTTTCTAATACTTTTTATGTTTGCTCTTGTGTTTTTGTGCTCAGCTTACGTGATCTAAAGAATCCACCTGTTGTACACCAAAGGTTGTATGTTTGGTGGAGAGTGATCTTCAAATGATTGCTAGAGAATTATTTGGGAAAATGAACCCACATAGTAATGTCAAAAAGGGCAAGAAGACAGCAACCTGTATCTAACTCTGTTCCTCAGTGAATAAGAATACCAAGTCTGCGTTTGAGGGGAGTGGTGGGTTGGGAGGTAGATCACAAATGACTCCTGAAGGCAAGTTCCATCTTGAATTCAACGGTATTAGATACAAGAATTTCTAAGCACAGCATCATTTAGATCACACTATTCTTGGTTTCTTTTTGTTGTACATTCTTTTCTCAGATAAGGTCCTTGGTGATCCTTCTGTCTTCACTGTACTGTCTGTCTAGGTGTTCTCATTATTTTCCTTGTCTTTAACAATATGTGAATGTGTTGTGACATGGTGGGCATTTGCATATCTTTACCACTAGCTCAGATCCCTCTCCTGGGCTCCAGATATATATGTTTGAATGTCTCTTAGATAGAGCCCTCTGTATAAACCATTGGGACCTCAAACCCCAAATAAGCACAGTTTGGTCCCACTGTTGGTCTTTCTGCACTATTCTGACCCCTCAGCTCATTCTGCTCTTTTTCGTTTGTTCCCTAAATCGCTACTATCCACTTGGCCTTCCAAGCAACAAACTCAGCATTCATTCTCAACTCCTTTCTCTCCTTCACATCTCATCAGTCATCAGATTCTTAGAATTATGCCCCTTGACATAATTTTTTTAATTCTAATTTAGGTCAAGGTTTACAGAACAAATATTTTCTCATTAAACAGCCAGTACACATATTGTTTTATGACATTGGTTAACAACCCATGACATGTCAACACGCTCCCCTCTTGGCCTTGGAGGACACTTTTTTTTTTTTTTTTTGAAAATATACATAGCCAAAGATATATTATTTCAAAAATTGATACCTCTTGATGTAGACCTTTTCTCTTCATTTCTACTGCCATTGCCTTAGTTCAAGCCCTCATTTCTTAAACATGATATTACAAGAGCCTTTTGTCACTAGAATGACCTTTCAAAACTGTAAATCTGATCTTGACAATTCTCTACCTATAACCCTTCCTTGGATCCAGATTACCTATACAATCAAGAACAAACTTTAGTCTGGTACCTGCATCTCTTCAGCTTCATCTTTCCCCTCTTATCTCTTCATAGAGTGACTTTTAATAATATCAAATTATTGAAAATTCCTAGAATACATGAAGGTGCTTCACACACCTGTGCCTCTGTAAGTGTGGCTCCTTCTTCCTGGAATGCCTTACCCTTACACCTGCCTCTGCACCACTCAGTGAACTCCTGTCCCTCTTCCCAAAGGCAGCTCAGGTGTCATTATGTTTTTATATCATCTGATAACTGTAAATGCTTACATGGTGCTTACTGTTGCCAGGCAAAGTTAAAATTCTTTATATGCATTATCATTCAATCCTCATAATAGCATTCTGAAGTTGGTATTATTCTTCTCCATTATACGGATGAAAACACTGAGGCACAGAAAGGGCAAGTGCTTTACCGAAAGACACAGAACTAGTGAGTGCTAGTGCCAGAATTCAAAACCCAGTGGTGTGTCTCCAAAGTCCATGTGCTTAACCACCACAGTATTCCTGCCTTCCTCTTGCATAATCTGTTACTGCATACATCAAAGGCTATTACACCTTTTTGTTTATGATCACACTGTGAGATATGTGAAGTTAAGATCTATTTCTAATTTAACTCACATTCTTCCTCCCTGATAAAATGTTGATACACAATAGAGCTCAAAACTTTTGAGTGAATCAAATTTTATTTGCCTTCCTGTTCAACAATGATCAATGGCGGTATTTCCAAGATTTTGTTCCATGTACACCTATGCTGTGAGATGCTCCAAAATCACAGTCAAATGAGTTTGGGGATTAATTTGTTCTATATCCTCCTCGTGGAGTTTCACAATGCACATTAATATACTAAGGGCTCTATGAAAATCTGTCATAATTTTAATTGAGAATTTCCCAAATATATTTGAACTTCCAAATCTCACCCTGTCCTTACTCTACCCTCAGGAATAGCTATTACATCTCTGCACCTCATGGAATTACTGTTTTAAAGACTGTGCTCTGGGAAATTCTGATTTTAAGGATAAAGTCAAAATCACTTAGCCTGACATTCAAAAGCTATCATGCTCTGACTCTAAGCTAATTTGCTAATCTTTCAACTCTCTACAGATCCCCTTCATATATCCATACTCAGTCTTACCACCTAAAAAAGTTAGTTTTACTTTTTTCTCTCTTTGCATTAGCTCTGGAGGTTTCTTCCATTTCTTGAGCCTAGAAAGACTTTCTGGCCCTGCCTCTGTCCCTCATAACTCAGCTCAACTCCTACCTTTGAATTCATGTGTGCCTCAGCCTCCCCAGGGAAGTAATCTTCTTTTATGAACTCTGTCAACAATTATTGCCTAAGCCATTGATTTTGCTATTAATCATGTACTGCTTTGCAGCATATTTCTATTATTGACTAAAAAGGTTATTTACATTTCTAGTGTGTATATGTTTTTATTTTCAAAACAGTCTTCAAACTCTTGGACCTATACTTGAATTCTCCCCCTCCCCACACAGAGCAGTACATATAGCAGGCACATCATGGATGGCTGATCTTTTGTTGCTGCTTCTAAACCAGATGAAAGGATTTGCTTGAAAATCACAAGCTTTATTGTACATAAATGCCATGAAAGAAAATTTCAAATGATGGGGAGCTTACATCTTCTATGTTGTATACAATAGGTTGGTTTTGAGATTCATAGAAGAAATAATGCATATTTTAAAGAAGCTACCTTGTATTTTACTTGAAATACTTATCCTTTTGACAGAGGAAAAGAACTGTAGTCAAGAAGTAAAAGTAAATTGCATGCATTAAGTTTAACTACTGATGGACCATGGTTACAAAAAACCAAACCCATTGCTGTCAGGTCATTTCTGAGTCATCGAACCCTAGAATCATGATTACTTCACTTACTGTCTTATATCCCTCCTGTCCTGCTAGGGGAAAAGAAATTACATTAAAATATTTTGTCTGTGATTGAACTGAATTCTAAAGTAGTTCCTTTCTATTTCTTTCACAAGACAAATGTACCTACCAGAAAGCACACAACTGAGAAATGAAAGCTACGAACAAACGAATTTTCCTTCCTTTTTATCACTAACCAATACCCACCATACCATGACAGAAACCAATAAACACTCTATGCAATTTATAGTCTCACTAGCATATGGTATTTCCCCAGGAGCTTTCCTGATGTCTAAACTGCTACCATGAAATGTATTCAATACTCCTACTTCCATTCTACATTTAATATCTGTCATGATTCTGCCTTTAGAAAGACAAATTAGTCATATGATGACAAGTAGTTCAGTAACTACCTGACAAATTCAGATGGTTTTATAAAAAATCTGTTCTCTTGATTTTGATTTTGAGGTGACATTTATTGTTATGAATTTGGCAGATATACTCTTATAGCTGAGTGCATGTGAATGATATATTTTAGTATTTATTTGCTCATTTTTACTTGAAGTATTTATGTAAATATACATGGAAATGTGTTATTTTTTTAATCTGACATAAAAATTATGCTGTATTTTCAGTGAGTCAACAGAATAAGATGCCATCTTTCAGGTACATGTGTTTTCCATCACTCTTTCTTGCATCTAAACCTTGGTTGTATCAGCATCAATCCACACTGTTTAGTACACCTGGACCTGCCCAACCATCAGTCACTCTTGAAGAAACGTCAGCAACAGGCATTAGGAACTCAACTGGGATTCACCACATCAGATATCAGCAGCGACAGGCTTTGTAAAGTTGGCTCAAAGTAGCACATGGTAAACGTTAACTTTAAAATTGAGAATAACAAATGATGTACTGGACTTACTCTGATACAATCTTTATTACTTGCTTTGGTCTTTAAAATACTGTTGCAAAAATAGCTATTTTTATTTTAGTTCCTTTTGAAAAAATGTGGCTCTTTGCTTCTTTCGAAAACTTAGGGAAAGTAGATAATAAAAAGCCAAACTCATTGCTGTCAAGTCATTTCTGACTCATGGTGAGCCCGTGTGTTAGAGAGCAGAACTGCTGCACAGGATTATCTTGGCTGTAATCTTTACAGAAGCAGATAGCCAAGCCTTTATTCTGCAGTGCCACTGGATGGGTTCAAATGGCCAACCTTTCGGTTAGTAGTGGAGCACAAACCCACAACCGTGGCACTTTTTTCTCCATTATCTGAATTGCATATAAATAGCATCCAAACTTCTAAATGTATTCCCAAAGGGGTTTTCTGTACAGCCAATACTATCTCATCTTTACACATACAGAATGAAGTACACTATTTTATCTGCAGTGCCAATCACTTTGCCTGGCACTTGTTATTTGCTGCATCAATATTTGTGAGAGAGAAGTTGGAAGGGAGGTAAGGAAGAAGCAGAGAGTTGTGTTCTAGTCAATTCTCACTCATGGTGACCTCATATGTGTCAGAGTAGAACTGTGCTCCATAGTTTTCAATGACTGATTTTTTGGAAGTAGATCGCCAGGTCTGTCTTCTGAGGCGTCTCTGGGTAGACTCCAACCACCAACCTCTCAGTTAGCAGCTGAGCATGTTAACCATTTTCACCACCCAGGGAGTCCAGGAGAATACAAGAGAAGAACAATTCACAAAGAACCCTGAAAAAAAGCAATGCTGATGAAAAAGAACCCCAGAATCCTTTTCTCATATCACACATGTCAAAAATGTGCCTAAGGGAGGTTAAGTGATTTCTGACAGAGCTGGGTCTGGAACTCAGTAATTCTGACTTGCAGACTCTTGCCCCGTAGAATGTTGCTTTCTTAGGGTACAAACACGGACAGGACACAAGCATTTTTTCTGGCTTAATGTATTAGCATACCGTTATGGATTGAATTGTATCCCCCAAAAATATGTGTTATAAATCCTAACCTCTATGCCTATGTTCATAATCCCATTTGAGAATGGGTTGTCTTTGTTATGTAAATGAGGCAGGATTAGGGTAGGGTTGTCGTAAATCAATCTCTTTTGAGATATAAAAGAGACTAAACAAGCAAGCTAGAGAAGCAGAGATGAGGGAAGAGAGATACCAAGCCACATAAAGATCACCCAGGAGCAGAAGCTCAAAGAGACACCTTCCTCCAGGGCTGACAGAGAGATTGAAAGCCTTCCCCTCTAGCCAGCACCCTGAATTCAGACTTCTAGCCTCCTAAACTGTGAGGAAATGAATTTCTGTTTGTTAAAGCTACCCACTTGTGATATTTCTGTTATAGCACCATTAGATAACTAAGACACATACTTTATCTTTTCTTTCCACAAATTGTATGCATTTTCTCATTTACCATGCTTTACACTGTTTCCTCATCTTTTAAACATGTGTTGAAAATCCAACAAGCTATAAACAGTTTTTTTACTAACAGATGTGACATTGAGATGTCACAAATGGAGAGGTATTTGGTATATGCTACTAGCAATGCTATAAAGGTTAGAAAATTAACATGTACTAATAAGACCCATGACACATAATAAGAGAATCTGGTGTCATATAGCATCTTAAAATCCTCCCCAGGGTTCATTACTATGCTATGTTGATCATGTCATTTTTAGTAAATTCAGAAATGACTCACCCCTGGCTGACAGGTAAGTGCAGATCCTGTTAAAGTTGCCTCTGAAGCTCTGTCAGTGAACTTGTCAGAAAGTAAAACAAAGCGTCTTTATCAGGAAAACAAAAAGGTCCAAACTTTCCAGTTTTTGGTCTTAATATACTGAAATTTCTTCTATTCTCTCTGCTCAGATACTAATTTTCAAGCATGAAGTGAATATGTTTTATAAAAAAAAATCATCTTTGAATTTATACACAAAGATTATATTATCTTTTTTTAATCTTGGAAATACAGCATTTCTTTTTTTAACTTTAGTTTCAATGATGTGCAAAAAAAAGACATTCTTTGAAAGTATCTTGGTATTTTAATTTTTTATAGGCAGAAGAAGAATTAGATTTCTATTTCACTAAACAAAACTGTCATTGTACCTGGACAAAACTGCTTTTAAAATGTCTCTTTGATAAATGAAATTTGAAATATGAGTGCCGATATTTATATAAATGTGTCTTCTTGGCAAAAATGAGATGCTCTTAATTTGTTACTCTCTAAAATTAAAATTTCACATGTGGAATTGTTTTTGTTCATAGATCTTACATTTTAAAAAATGGGGAATTATCTTCCGTACTGGTAACCAAGTGATTTAGCTAAACTGCTGAACCAACCTGTGGCTGTCACCTCTTGGGGCATCTTCTTAGCTGGCATCCAGAAACTCCCTCTATGCACCCATGGTCAAAAATTCTCTTGCCAAGGTCACTGAAATTGGGATTAAGCTATTGTAGTTTAGTCTGGGTTAATCTCTGGAAGGAAGAGCTTGTAAACTTGGGAGCTTTGGCTCCGCCATCTTGCCATGTAGACAATGCATGTGAGAAAACCAACTGACAAAGAGAACCATGGAAATGTAGAAGACAGAGCAGAGATGAAAGAAGAATAAATACTATTCCCTGAGTCCCTAAACATTTCTATTTCCTGCACTCAATCCCAAGCTTCTACACTCTTTGAGTTCTAGGAGACACCCTACAGTTTATATTTAAGTAAAGTTACTGATATTTGTTTTGATTTGTGTTGCTTTTTTACTAGGCTCTCTCAAATTGGTTGCTGTTACTTACAAATAGAGTTTATTGAGGACACAAACTTCTATGTATGTGTGTATGTGTATGTGTGAGAGATATAATAGGGATAGATTAGAGGTTTTTTTTTTATTTGACTTCTCCAAATAATTTTTCTAGAAGTCTACAATGGGCCAAACAAAAGATTAACAGAACCAGAAAATGATGGGTGTCTTCAGGCAGGGCCAGTCAATCAGAGAGGGTGCCTCCAGCCATCAGTAGGGAACTTTTGGCAGAGAAGAATATTTCATCAAGAAGATTTTGCAGATGGTGGCTTTATGAGAAGATGAAAGGGAGAGAAGACAGTCTGACAACATCACAGCAGGGACCTATCCATGGAGACTGAGGTCTAGGGAAAATATATTTAAATTTTGAGCTTTCCCTGAGGTAATTTACAGTCATAAGTCTAGGAACTTTGACAAGGGGATTAAAGACAGAGCCCAGCTACCAAAAGTGGATAATAAAATGGAGCCTTGCTTGCAAAAAAGAGGTTAAATGCTCACATAATGAAACCCAGTTATTCTAAACCAGGGATGGTTTTGCCTCCCTGCCCCTTGCCTCCAAAATTCAGCAATATCTGTAAATACTTTTGGTGGTCACAAGTAGGGAGTGGGTGAAAGCATCTAATAGGCAGAGGCCAGTGATGCTTCTAAATATCCTGAAATGCATACGACAAAGAATTATCTGGCTCAAAATATCAACAGTGCCAAGGTTAAATTATGAAAGCTTGCCTAACCAATAAATAAGCTCTAAGTGGATTCTTTAGAGACTTCACACTGAGTCTCCAAACTCTATTTCATGGTCTTCATGGTTCTCATTTATTGAGATAAATTGGTTTCAGAACATGAGTATGGGTTGATGGTGAGAGGAGCTTATCCTTGACTGGGTCAAGGTCCATTTCCCAACTGGCACATTGAGTCACTATAGTTATATATTATTTTTCTTAGCATATGTCTAATCTGCATACTTAGCACCCAACCTAACCTGAAAGCTTCAAAATCTTCTCAGTAATATGGTTCTTGAAGGATTAAAACAATTTCATCATGCTACACTAAGCCAAAGTACAGAACAGACACTGTGACCTATTTAATGGTAAATTGTAGCAGAAGAACTAAGCTAGGGGCACCACATTATAAAAAGAATATTACAGTAGGACTGAAAAGTTTATAACAATTATTATTTGTTTTCTAATAACATGTAAAAAGTTAATATAAACTGAAACAAGGAAATGAATGTACATAATTTCACCTCTAAAAGGAGATCTAGGAAAATGTTGATGTATCAGTATAAAAGTGTTTCATCTACCCAGTCTGCATTACACCTCGGGAACTGTAGTTATTTATATTTTCTGAGGGTTCCAAATGATGTAAAATTTCAGATGACCACCCTTCCACACACTCACCTAAATATGGGAACTCAGCTATATTGTTTGACAGGTTCTTCATAGGTCATCAGAAGAGTGCTCCTATCTTTGACTCCAGTACTCACTGTATTAGTTTCCTATTGCTGCCTAGATTAATTAACACAAACTTATTGACTTAAAGCAACACAGATTTACCATATTACAGTTCTGAAGGTCAGAAGTCCGAAATGGGTCTCACTGGATTGCATTCCTCTGGAAGGCTCTAGGGGAGAAACGATTTTCTTGCATTTTCCAACTTCGAAAGACTGTCCTCATTCCTTGATTCAGGCTCAAAGCCATTTATTACCACTAGAGTCTTTCTCAGGATTTGATCACTCTGGTTCTGAAACTTATGCCTCACTCTCCCCTATTAAAGGTCCTATGTGCTTATAACTGGAGTCCCTGGATGGTACAAAAGTTTACCTGCTTAACGGCTAACTGAAAAGTTGGAAGTTTGAGTCCACAAAGAGGCACTTCAAAAGAAAATCAAGGTGATCTATTTCCAAAAAAATCAGCCATTGAAAACCCTATGAAGCACCCAAAGAATCCACAAGAAAATTACTGGAACTAATAGAAGATTTCAGCAAAGTTTCAGGATACAAGATAAACATACAAAAATCAGTTGGATTCCATTACATCAACACAGAGAACCTCAAAGAGGAAATAACCAAATCAATACCACTTACAATAGCCTCCAAGAAGATAAAATACTTAGGAATAAATCTAACCAGAGACATAAAAGATCTATACAAGGAAAACTACAGACGTTACTACAAGAAACCAAAAGAGACCTGCATAAGTGGAAAAACATACCTTGCTCATGACATTGTGAAAATGTCAGTTCTACCCAAAGCGATCTACAGATACAATGCAATCCTGATTCAAATTCCACCGGCATTTTTAAA
>NW_004444103.1:4239304-4256761 GCF_000243295.1 Trichechus manatus latirostris
CAGGCAGCTAACAGACACATGAAGAAATGCTCACGATCATTAGCCATCAGAGAAATGCAGATCAAAACTACAATGAGATATCATCTCAACCCAACAAGGCTAGCATTAATCCATAAAACACAAAATAACAAATGCTGGAGAGGTTGTGGAGAGACTGGAACAGTTATACACTGTTGGTGGGAATGTAAAATGCTACAACCACTTTGGAAATCGATTTGGCACTTCCTTAAAAAGCTAGAAATAGAAGTATCATACGATCCAGCTATCCCGCTCCTTGGAATATATCCTAGATAAATAAGAGCCGTCACACGAATAGGTATATGCACAACTATGTTCATTGCAGCACTGTTTACAATAGCAAAAAGATGGAAACAACCTAGGTGCCCATCAACGGACGAATGGATAAACAAATTATGGTATATCCACACAATGAAACACAACACAACGATAAAGAACAATGATGAAGTCATGAAACATAACATGGAGGAAGCTGGAGGTCATTACGCTGAGTGAATTTAGTCAGTCACAGTAGGACAAATATTGTATAAGACCACTATTATACGAACTCAAGAAAAGGTTTAAACACAGAAGAAAACATTCTTTGATGGTTACAAGGGTGGGGAGGGAGGGGGAGGGTTATTTACTAAGGAAATAGTAGATAAGAATTATCTCAGGTGAAGGGAAGGACAACACTCACTATAGGGGAAGTCAGCACAACTGGACTAAACTAAAGCTAAGAAGTTTCCTGAATACAATCAAACACTTTGAGGGACACAGTAGCAGGGGTAGGTGTCTGCGGACAATGCTTTCAGGGGACATCTAGGTCAATTGGCATAACAAAGCTTATTAAGAAAACGTTCTGCATCCTCCTTTGGTGAGTGGCGTCTGGGGTCTTAAAAGCTTGTAAGTGGCCATCTAAGATGCATCAATTGGTCCCAACCATCTGAAGTAAAGGAGAATGAAGAAAACCAAAGACACAAGGAAAGTGGTAGCCCAAGAGACAGAAAAGGCCACATAAACCAAAGATTTCATCAGCCTGAGACCAGAAGAACTAGATGGTGCCTTGCTACCACCAATGACGACCCTGACAGGGAATACAACAGAGAGTCCCAGATGGAGCAGGAGAAAGATGGGGTGCAGAATTCAATTCTAGTAAGAAGACCAGACTTAATGGTCTGACTGAGACTGGAGGAACCCTGGAAAGCATGACCCCTGGATTCTCTATCAGCCCAGAACTAAAACGATTTCTGAGGCCAACTCTTCAGACGGGGATTGGACTGGACTGTGGGACATAAAGTGATACTCATGAGAAGTGTGCCTCTTAGCTCAAGAGACTAAATGGGCAGCTTCTGTCTGGCGGTGAGAAGGGAAGGCAGAGAGGGTTAGGAGCTGGTTGAATGGACATGGGGAATCAAGGGTGGAAAGAAGGAGTGTGCTGTCACAGTATGGGGAGAGCAATTAGAGTCGCATAACAATGTATGTATAAATTTCTGTATGGGGAAAAAAAAAAAAACCTATGAAGCACAATTCTACTCTGACATACAGGGGGTCACCATGAGTCTGAAGCAACTCAAAGGCAACTGTTTGATTTTCTGTGTCAGTGTATTAGCAGCCTTAATTATCTGCAATCTTAATTCCCCCTTGCTATGTAATATAACGTATTCACAGCTTCTGGGGATTAGCATGTGGACATCTTTGGAGAGTCATTATTCTGCCTACCACATTCACTGTTATTATTGTTGTTACGTGCCATCAAGTGGATTTTTGACTCATAGTGACCCCATGTGACAGACTGGAAATGCCCAGTTGGGCTTTCTAGGCTGTGATCTTTACAGAAGCAGATTTCCAGGTCAAAAATAAGTAAATAACAATTATTAAGTTGAGTTAGTCTCATAATCTAGCTTTCACTTTTAAAGGGACTGTGTTATACATTTATACAAAAATAGCAAGCAAAACCTTGATGTTTCAGAAGAATTCCATAAATCTTGCAGAAGACTCACTTCTGAGCACAGCTACTCCCTGCACTGTTCACAAAACAAATGAAATTGTTTAATTGAGGAATGAAGGAATCTCATGAGAACACATTATCAAGTAGCTATTAATTTTATTGTTACCATAAGATTAAGTAAGTGACTCTAAATTTTTTAACCTGATGATGTATCATAAAAATCCTCTCCACACTCCAGCTTCCAGCCCCTAAAAATACAATTCTTTATCAAAAAATCTTCAGAGGATGAAAATACATCTCTTTCGTACATTGGGAGCAAAATCAAAGCAAGAAAGATGGAGAAATGGGTGACTTCTATAGGTGATCCTTCATGTTGGTGATGCGGAAATCAGAGATGGAATTTCAAAGATACTGACAAACTCAGGATCACTGATAGCAATGATAGAGCTGATAGTTTTCTATAGACTGAAATTACCCCTTGGAAGAAGTGTATTTTAGACTTTGATTTCCTTATTAATTTGGGAGAAAGGCAAACCTTTACAGAGTATAGAAAAATCACATAACTGATTGATACCATCTTTAGGAGAAAAAATAAAACTAATAAAAATAGATCAATATTGCCCCCAACCCCCACAGGAAACCAAGGGGTTTCCTACCATATCCATTCTCTATGGAAAATCTAATTTTGAGAATTTTGCAAATACTGCTGTACATAATGACACATCAGAATATCAAAAAAAGATACAAATACACTAAACTTACTCTTTTTAAGAAGTCAAGGAAATAAACAATGCCTATAAAATTCTTACACCCTAAAATAATAACGATATTTATTATTAGGATTATAATAAAAATTTTTGGCAGTTCAAATGGTTTTCCTTTAGTTATCGAAAAACCTAAGATGTTTTAGAAAACAAACATGAAAAACGAGCAAACAAATCTTCTCTGAGGTTACAAATATATCATGAATGTTAATAACAGTGTAAAGCTGCAGAATAGGAGATGTCACATGGTATAAATATTGTCAGCTAAATCGTATAAAAAATTAGGGCTGTGAGGTTTGTCTTACTGAAAATAAATGCATGTATCTAAGCTATCCTTTTAGACTTACATCACTGGTCTGACCAAACACCTTTTGAGGTTGTAGAAGGATGAGAATATGTCTTATATTCCTTGTTCCCATACAATGCCTGTTACTTGATCTTAGCAGGCAACACTATTTTTTGTTTATTGTGTCCTGCATAACTGAATATTGACTTTATCAGATATTACAAATAAGATTAAATGCCACAGAGCTCCAAGACAAACATTTTAAAATTCAAATCCATTGTTATCTAAGTTAGCTATAGTCTGTATTTCAAGTTATGCTTCCCAACTTTAATTATTTATCAACGTGGTTCAATTAAACACCTTTGACCTAGAAGAGTGGGTACTGATCCCATCACTCAACAATAATATCATAAGGAGGTTTTACAAAGAACTTCATTAAGATTATATCATCATCCACTGCAAGCTCATTAACTCAAATCTATAATCTATATAAAATATGTAGATTATATAAGTGAACTCTATAAAATGTTAACCTATATAAAATAAAGAAAATTTGTAGGTGCATTTTAAGTGCCTTGGAACATTAAAACAAACAAACAAAAAAAGCTGGAATTTATTTATCAAATTTTCTTCCATTAAGCAACAAAATGAATCATCTTTGGATGGTAATGAAAAATTCCACTTCCAGCTACAGTAGCATGTGACTATTAGCCGTAAAATAGCAAGCGGCTTTGCAATACCCAAAGAAAGAATCTACTGCGGTATTTATTAATCCACATAATGTAACTGATCTTATATTGCCTTCTCCAATATCTCCTACATCTTAAGATAAAATCCATTATACCCTGATTCCATTGAGGAAAAAAAATTCTTAAAAAATAAAAATTTTCAGCGCCTAGAAAACAAACGTGCAGTTCTCAAAAGCTGGGTTGCACTGGGTTGCTACGATCACCGTGTTCTGCTCACTGTTGCTGGCTCTCTGTTCTATTTAGCATCCTTTTTGTCGGGAAGGGATGCACACAGGAAGCTTCCTTAATTTAGTTCCTTTCATCTGAAGATTTCAAAAGCTTTGCTGATGGCTTTTATTTACAGCAGCTGAGTAAATGGGTGCACTGAGCCAATGGGAGGCTACAGCTATTCTATAAATGAATTACGGAGCAGAAGAATCTTGTTAAAACAAGTCGGGATATAAAATGGCTTAAGCGTCCTCCACTCTGAACCCATCTTCTATTTATTTTAAGTAACTTTCTCCATTTTGACACCTTTTTTTAATATCCTTAGATTAATAATGACCTTGCTCACAGTGTAAACATATGGAGGCCTTTAGAAATTTAGGCTGGCTGATGTACTGCCTCTACGGATATGCTGAAGACAAGGGTAGGAAGTATGACATGTAATTTGAAAGTGCTTTAGGGTCTAAGTTTCACAGAGGAAAAAAACAGAAACCTTTAGAATGAAATTGATGGAAAAGGGAATAGAGGAACTTGCAAGTATGGTTAGAGGGTTGTTGTTGTTGTTGAGTCAAGTCTGACTCATGGCGACCCCACGTGTGCAGAGTAGAACTGCTCCAGAGTGTTTTCAAGGCTGTGACCTTTTGGAAGAAGATCACCAGGCCTGTCTTGCACGGTGCCTCCGGGTGGGTTCAAACTGCCAGCATTTCAGCTAGTAACCCATTTGTCACCCAGAAACTCCTGTTAGAGGGTTAAAATGTCCAAAAAAAAAGAAAAAATCAAGGCCACACAAAATAATATTAGACAGGAGACTATCAAGAGACCAGATGAAGAGACGAGTAATGTGCAAGAGGCACACGCTTGTGGCTGAAGATACGGGAACTATGACTCCTTATAAACACTCTTTATAAAATCAGTAATGAGATTATTTATGAAGGTGTTTCAAAATCATGGCTCCCACACCTGGCAGATCATCTGAGTCACCTGAAGAGCTTACAGAAATAGATTCCCATTCTGTACTCCCTGGAGACAGTGATTTATTAGGTCTGGCTTAGAGTCCAAGGATCTGCACAGTAGTTTCAAAAGATCCTATGGTGAATCTGAAAAGTACAAATGCTTTAGAAAATCTAACCTTCCACTATGGCCAGCACGTAAGAAGCATGTCCAATTCTAACAAGCAGCACATACTTTGTTTGCTCTTTTCCACTCCCACTTAGAATGTGAACCGTGGAAGGAGAGGTCCGTCCCAGGATCAGAATCCACACTCAGGCTGTTCTCTGGTGTCAATAGGCCTACATGGACCCTACCTTGAGATGCTATTCTATCACTTGTCCTAGATTTTGCTCCCTGATGTTTGAATCATTGGATAGTGACCTTAAAGCAGCCCATCTGAATGCCAGAGTTTACCTAGATCCTTAGGCCGCCCTATGGTCTGCCCACATGGGCAAGTTTGTCCTTAGCTTTACCTTCTATTAACGCTGACCTCACAAATCTAACAGGCATGGCATAGGAGAACGTTAGAGAGAAGACTTTCACCCCACAATCGCTTCAGGCCTTTTCACGCAGTATGTCCAGTCCTTACTCACTTGGATCCTCTCAATTCAGAATCAGTGAACACTTGCCCAATGATTTTGCTAAAACTTACCTGAATCACAAAGACTCCTTAATCACATTATATCAATGTTTTTAAAGAGCAATTTTTGCTTCTGCATCAGAAACACTGGTGTACGTGTTAAAATACACATCCCCAGTCTCCAGAGCCCACTGAATTAGAATCTGCATTTTAAAAAGAAGTCTGCAGGTAAGCCTTAAGATTTAGGAATCAAAGAGAAATCATAACGATAGTTTAATTAATTAAATAACTATTTCCTTCCTCTATCGCTCCCATAAACACTAATTTCATACTTTTCCATGTGTCAGATGCTTGATAGGCTCTGGGACTACAAGGCTGGTTTACGAAGAGTGAATTCCATTCAAGTGGGGAAGACAGACAAGTCAATAGATGATTGAAAGAGACGATGAGAGGTGCTATGACAAATGAGCACAGGATTTCTAAGCACATGGAAGGGCTGCCCTACTCCGTTCTGGTGATCCCGGGAAGTCGCTGACAGCTGTGCACTTTGATAGCAGGTGTTCGTTTTATTGCAGTGTCAGTTGGTAATACATTGTTTGCTATTTACTCTATACTAAAAAAAATCATAAAATTTTCTTTTAAAAAGGTTCCAATAAGCCCAAAGAGCACTTCGTTATTGAACAATCCTTCTGCATTTAAACATTTCAAAATGACATAACTAGTATATAGAATTGTTGTGTTAAGATGTCACTTAAAAAAAAAAATCAAAACGAAAGAGCCAAAATGCTTTAACCACTATTTTTGCTGTTGCCCAGAGAGGTACTATAAAATGTTTTGGGATAATATAATTGAGATTTTGGTGTTTGATAGACACAGCCTTGTTAATGCTTTAACTTATAGTAACTGTGGATAAATTACATATTGACAAAATCTACATGAAAATCATTATGCAAAGAATAATATTATTAAAAAAAATCTTTGAATCATCTACACATTATTTATTGCTAACTTTTGTAGATGTTTGAGTTACAGGAAGTTTTGTAAATTCGGGACATTTTAATACAATTACAATACTATATAAGATATTTAAGATTCTATATCAGATTGGTGGCACAATGGTTAAGAGTTCAACTGCTAACCAAAAGGTCAGCAGTTCGAATCCACCAGGCACTCCTTGGAAACCCTATAGGGCAGTTCTACTCTGTCCTATAGGGTCGCTATGAGTCGGAATCGACTCGATGGCAACTGGTTTGGTTTTTGGTTTATCAGATTACCTTAAACAATAAGATATCTAATATTTATTTTGAAGAGATTAAAAATAATACCCAAGTTTTCTCAAACGAAAAAAGCCTATGGTCATTCATTCAAACACTATTTATTATTTCTCTAATATAGAGTAAGCACCACCCATACACCATAAACACTGTCCACAGAGTCCACAGTGTTTTCTGGGAGACAAAGAAGTAAGTGGTCTATGCAATATGATATGATAAATGCTATGATAGTTACCTCTGAACTAAATGCGTTGTTTTAATAATTAAAAAACATACCGAACTTCTAGTATGTGGTATGTATAATAACCAATACCAAGGAGAATACAAAAATGAATAAAGACTTTATCTAATAAGCTGTAAAGGCATATATACACTATAAGTTAAAGTAAGGTTGGTGTCAAGAGGAAGTACATGCAAAGAGCTCAAAACAGGGTGAAATTGAATTTATTTGGAGGATAAGTAAAGGCTTCATGGAGGGGACAGAACTGAGACAAGTTTCAGAACTGTCATTTATTCACAGTAATGATAATAACAATATTTTTCTACTGTTTCTGTCACTGAGTGCCTTCAATTGGCCGAACACTCTACTGGGTGCTGGGCTATTAAGTTCTCATTTAATAATTCCACATTTGAGCTACATAGCACCTTTCCTATTTCATACAGGAAGAAACTACAGTTCAAAGAGGTTAAGCAAATTTCCCAAGGTCAAACAGCATTACTTCAGAGCCAGGATGCCAAGCCTGGTCTCTCTGATACAAAAACCCACGTACTTTTTGCTGCAGTGCCTTGCAGTCCTTCCTTGAAGACTGTACCTCCATACAAGCCAAGTTTGTGGAAATGAAGTACTATTGAGATAGATTAGTAGTTCTTCAGCTATTTTGCACTGAAATGTATCAAGAGAATATGTTAAAAAAATCTGGAGTCTCTCTCCAGAAAAGTACATATGAACACATTTGTTCCCAATTTTAACTTTTTTCACAAAACATGAGACTGATGAAAACTATGGATCTTCATGTCTCCAAATTAATTTCTGTACATTCAAGGCATTCACCGACCCTCTCGGGTCTTGGGGATCCCTTCACCTGAAGATTGTGATGCTGGAGGAAGAGGGTATAGCAGAGCAGATCAGCCCTTTACTCCTCTCCCTCCTCTTCAGCCAGCACATCCAGTAAGCACCATAATCTAGCTTCTCTCCATGTCCACCACCACTGAGACTCAGCAACTATCACTTGACCTATTCCTACAGGTCTTACTGCTGACAATGTCTTCTCTACTTTCCTCCATTCTCTATGCTCTCTTAAGAATACTTTTCTAACAAAAAGTCAGTCGTCTCTTACTTAAAAACTTCTTTTTGCTCCATTTTTGAACTAATGTTGGTTAAAATTACTGAACTTCTTAGCAAGGTATGGTTCATTCCACACTCCACAAGGTGGGCCCAAACTACATTCTGCCTACTCCCACTATTCTGTGAAAAGCACCTTTTCATTATCTCCAGTGTACACCTCTGCATTTGTTTATTTTTTAATTTTTTTCCTTCACTTTTTGATAAACTCCCACTCATGTTTCTACAGCTATTATCTCCTCTGTGAAGTCTCCACCAATTTCCCCACTCACTCCCTCTTTGTGCTCTCATAATACTTTCTTCAGACATCTCTTGCAGCCATATTTTACAGAAATGAATCTGTTTCATGTAAGCATATTCTGCAAAGGTACAAGGATGAGCTTACGGCTCCTTGCTCTTTGTACCCTGGCCATGGAGCACAGTGCCTGGCACACAGTAGGTGTACAGTAAGTAATTTTCTTAAATGAATGAACGATCATAGAAGAGAAGATAACTTTCACATTATTCCCAGGACAATTCTCAATGTAATATTTTTCAGGCTTTTACAAAATTTGTTAGTCCTCATTGTCATTTATATCTCCTTGTGGCTTCTACCAGGTCATCATCATTATTTATTGCTAAAGGACATCCTATCTAGCCTATTAATACTATGCATTCAGAAAATGGCCAACTTTACACCCAGTTGGTTGAGATAAAATTAGCTATAATATATACTGCAGGCAAAAGAGCAATATATATGAAACTATTTCAAAATTGTGCAAGCTCTTAAAACAGTAATTCAATTTTTAGAAATTTGTTCACAATAAACAAGTTTCTTTAGTTATTTAATGCTAATTGTTTTTATTACAGAAGTATTTTAATGTAGGAGGGTAGTTGATACATCTGAAATATCTACCCAACATGATGATATACAGGAATATTTAATCATATAGTGAAGACATGAATTACATGCTAAGTGAAGACTGGGTTAAGAAAGAGTACAGACCCTAGAGTGGCATACACTTAACGTATATTTAGTCAAGTTTAGGAAAACATTCAAAAGAAGACAACACTGAAAAACAAATTAGAAAAATGAAAGAGAAACATTTCAAAAATTAAATATTATGTCAAAGAATTTAAAAATTCTAAATGTTACATATTATTTTTATATTTGATAATAAAATCAATTTGTGACTGCATAAAATAGATGTTATATTACAAAGATCTATAAAATTACAAGCACCAAGATTTCTCCTGCATAACAAACAATCCTTAGAAATCAAGGTTATGTTTCACATATTTTCCCTGACTTCAGACAAATGATTTAATAAAAAAAAAAGGAAGGTTAAAACAAAAAATTTCATTCCCCTTCTATAAATCATATTTTAAGGTCAAAATATACCTGACACTACAAATGGAGGCACTATGGGTAAGCACTTAGGAATCTTTGTCACGTGTAATAGGCACTGGTAAGAGTTAAAAGCAGCCTCCATGTTTACCTTAGTATGTTTCTTTATTATGCCACATAGGAAACCACATCTTCTAATGCAATTGGAAGAGATTTAAAATTGATTTTTTTCCTGACCTAATACTGAGTATGAAATCATATATATGCATATATATACATACACACACATACAATGTAGCATAAAGTAATATATAATTATTTTGAACATATCTGAGATATTAATGAAAATATACCCATAGGTCCTATAAAATTATTATAGATTTATGATAAATGTTGATTATTTGAGAGCCTCCAACTAACTTTAACTTACTAATAAAAATACAATTATACCATATTTCACTCATTCATTCATTTATTCATTCAATAATCTCTGAATGAGGACCTAATATGCATCAGTACTGTGCTATAAACATTAGTGGTCAAGGTGTCTTCACGGATCCTTAATTTGAGCTGGTCAGCAGAGTCAAAGAAAATAACTATATGCATTTATAAGGTTTTATGGAAACTTAGAAAAGGAAGAAACTACTTATGACTGGAGGAAAGACCAAAAAGTTTCAGAAATAAAGAATGAGGGAATTTGAATTTGATTTCAACCTTGAATTTGAATTAGGGAGAGTTGATGGAGAAGAAAACCAGTGACCCAAAAGGAGTAGCGAGATCAGAGGCACAGGAGGTGCAAAGGAGGGCTTGGATGGAAAAAGTGAAGTCTTTTGCAGGTGGTTTAGTAAGCCTACATATTTGAAAGCATAAAGGAAAGATATACATTTAAATGGAAAAAGTCATTGGGTGGTATAACTTTAGGGGATTTTTTAAATCTTCCTTTTTTCTTTCATAAGTATGTGTTACTTTAAAGGTGGAAAATAATCAATATGTATGTTCTAAATATGCAGTCTGTTCCTGTGTTTTGAAGCATATACAGTATTTTCCCACTTAGGGGAAAAAAAAAAAAAAGAACTACAGGAGACAGGAGATAATTCTGGAAAGGAAAAAATGGGCAAAAAGGGAACAGTACCCACTAAAGACTTTTCATGTCATTCTGTATAGTGAAGAGACAGAATGCTTTTATTTGTTTGTATGTTTGCTTATACGTATGTTATATAGGTAGGTAGGCAGATAAGTAGGTAGGCTGGCAAGGAGGTAGGTAGGCAGGTAGGTATACAGGTAAGTAGATAAGTCGGTCAGTGGGTTGACTGTTTTGTTGATTTAGCAGGGAAAATAAAAAAATTCAGAAGTTTTGGAAGGATAACCAGAAGTAATGATGAAAATGGACTGTCCAAAACAACCATGAAATCACTATGAGCATCAAGTAAATGCTTAATAAAGTTTTTTTTTTTCCTTGCTTAGAATACAGTGAAGATGTCAGCAATCCTATGGATTGTCACATTCTCTTGAAAAGGATTGTAAGATATCTTCTATGTGATGTCTTTTTCTCTCAATAAATTCACTTTTTATAAACAAACATTTTCAAATTCAGTTTAGTAATAGTACAGCTGCCTCAGATATTGAAATTGATATCCATTTCATCCTTAATAGTGTCTCCTCAACTTAAAAGCATTTTTAAAATAATCAAATCTATATTTCTTTCTTTCTTCCATTCTCTCTTACCATCTTGGTTTATTCAAAGTTTCCTCACATCGAGTTAAAAAAAATAGCTATAAGAGCACTTTATACTTATTTGAAACAATTATGAACTACAACTTATCAAGCCACTTTAATTATCTAAATAAGTAAACACATTTAACACAGATATACTGAAGCCAAGGATTTGTAGTTGGAAAATACAGTCTTGGTGACAGAAACAACACGGGAGATTATATGATAGAATTTTGCAAGGAAAACAACTTATTCATTGCAAATACCCTTTTCAACAACATAAACAGTGACTCTACATGTGAATCTCACCGATAGAAGATACAGGAATCAATAGACTACACCTGTAGCAAGAAACAATGGAAAAGCTCCATATCATCATTCAAAACAAGGCTGACTTCATAACAGGCCTCAATTGCAAGCTCAAGTTGAAGCTGAAGATATCAAAACAAGTCAAGAGCCAAAATACAACCTTGACTGTATCGCACCTGAACTTGAAGACCATCTCCAGAATAAATTTGAAGCATTGAAAACTAATGACCAAAGACCAGAGGAGTTGTGGGATGACATCAAGGATATCATACATGAAGAAAGCGAAAGGTCATTAAAAAGACGGGAAAGAAAGAAAAGACCAAAATGGATGTCAGAAGAGACTGTAACTTGCTCTTGAATGTAGAGTAGCTAAAGCAAATGGAAGAAATGACAAAGTAAAAGAGCTGAACAGAAGATTTCAAAGGGTGGCTCAGGAAGACAAAGTAAAGTATTACAATGAAATGTGCAAGGACCTGGAGTGAGAAAACCAAAAGGGAAGAACATGCTCAGCATTTCTCAAGCTGAAAGAACTGAAGAAAAAATTCAAGCCTCGAGTTACAATGTTCAGTGATTCTGTGAGCAAAATGTTGAACGATGCAGGAAGCATCAAAAGCAGATGGAAGGAATACACAGAGTCACTGTACCAAAAAGAACTGGTCAACCTTCAACCATTTCAGGAGGTAGCATATGATCAAGAATTGATGGTTTTTAAGAAAGAAGTCCAAGCTGCAATGAAGGCACTGGCGAAACAAGGCTCCAGGAATTGATGGAATACCAATTGAGATGTTTCAACAACTGGATGCAACACTGCAAGTGTGCATTTTTCTATAGTAGGAAATTGGAAGACAGCTACCTGGCCAATTGACTGGAAGAGATCCATATTTGTGCCCATTCCAAAGAAAGGTGATCCAACAGAATGTGAAAATTATCAAGCAATATCATTAATATCACACACCAGTAAAATTTTGCTGAAGAGAATTCAAAAACAGATGCAGCAGTATATCGACATAGACCTGCCAGAAATTCAAGCAGGATTCACAAGAGGGTGTGGAACAAGGGATATCATTGCTGATGTCACATGTATCTCAGCTGAAAACAGAGAATACCAGAAAGATGTTTACCTGTGTTTTACTGACTATGCAAAGGCATTCGACTGTGTGGATCCTAACAAATTATGGATAACATTGAAAAGAGTGGGAATTCCAGACCACTTAATTGTGCTCATGAGGAGCCTGTACTAGACCAAGAGGCAGTTCTTTGAACAGAACAAAGGGATATTGCATGGTTTAAAATCAAAAAAGGTATGTGTCAGGGTTGTATCCTTTCACCATACTTATTCAATTTGTATGCTGTGAAAATAATCTGAGAAGCTGGACTATACAAAGAAGAATGTGGCATCAGGATTGGCGGAAGACTCACCAACAACCTCCAATATGCAGATGACACAACCTTGCTTCCTGAAAGTGAAGACGACTTGAAGCACTTACTGAAGAAGATCAAAGACTACAGCTTTCAGTATGGATTGCACCCCAACATAAAGAAAACAAAAATTCTCACTAATGGATCAATAAAGAACGTCATGATAAACAGAGAAAACACTGAAGTTGTCAAGGATTTCATTTTACTTGGATCCTCAATCATCACCCATGGAATCAGCAGTCAAGAAATCAAACGATGTATTGCATTAGGCAAATCTGCTGCAAAAGACCTCTTTAAAGTGTTAAACAGCAAAGATGCCACTTTGAGGTCTAAGATGCACCTGTCCCAAGCCATAGTATTTTCAGTTACCTCATATATATTACAAAGTTGGACAATGAATAAGGAAGACTGAAGAAGAATTGATACCTTTTAATTATGTTGTTGGCAAAGAATATGGAACATAGCATCGATTGTCAAAAGAACGAACCAATCTACTCAAATTCTAGTAAAAAGACCAGACTTAATGGTCCGACTGAGACTGGAGGGACTCTGGAAGGCATGGCCCCCAGACTCTCAGTTAGCCCAGAACTGAAAACCTTCCCAAAGCCAACTCTTTAGACAAAAATTAGACTGAACTATAAGACATAAAACGATACTCCTGAAAAGAGTGCTTCTTAGAACAAGTAGATACATGAGACTAAATGGTCAGCTCCTGTCCGGAGGTGAGATGAGAAGGCAAAAAGGGACAGGAGCTGGTTGAATGGACACGGGAACTCTGGGGTGGAAAGGAGTGTGCTGTCACATTATAGGGAGAGCAACTAGGGTCACACAACAATATGTGTATAAATTTTTGTATGAGGAACTAACTTGAACTGTAAAATTTCACTTAAAGTACAATTAAAAAAAAAAAAAAAAGAAGGAACAAATCTATCTTGGAAAAAGTACAGTCAGAATGCTCCTTAGAAGCGAGGATGGTGAGGCTTTGTCTCAAGTACTTTGGACATGTTATCAGGAGAGACCAGTCCCTGGTGAAGGACATCTGGCTTGGTAAAGTAGAAGGTCATCATAAAAGAAGAAGACCCACAACTAGATGGATTGACATAGTGGCTCCAACAATGGGTTCAAACAGCAATGGCGCAGCAACAGGCAGTGTTTCATTCTGTTGTACTATGAGTCAGAACTGACTTGAAGGCATCTAACAACAAAAACAACACCTTAATAGTAACATTGAGAGCTTTAAAGTCCATAACTTTGCCAGAATAATTATACAGAGAAAGTAACACATCCTTCAAGATTTCTAACTCTTTACTCTCTATTTTGTGGTTGTGGTCAAAATACCTTAAATATATCTGTGGAATAAGCTAAAGAAGCACAAACTACTAAAGAAAGAAGTGGAGAGTCTGTTGAAAATATGTAGTCATACCTACCAGGGTCTGTAGGTAATATTATTGAATATGTTTGCATATTATGAAAATAAGATTTTCTAATTCGGTGAATGAGTTTAATGAGAAGGCTCAAAATTACACTTCAATTTTGCTAAGATTAGCTGTTAACATTAAGTACTCTATTATTGGCTGATATAGTTTGTCTCAACCTCGTACAGAGTTAAGATAATACTTCATTATTTATTCAATGGCGAATGAAACTTCTACGTAGATAATAGGACTTTCGTTCCTAGGAACATGTAGATAAACCAAAACAAAAATTAGATAAGCAATGTAGGAACTACTCAAGAAGATTAACTTAAAGAAAATAGAAAATAATTAAATGTGGATAGCCTGACTTCCCAAAGCCTAGAGGGACATGCTAAATACTGATAAAATAAGACAGCAAAGTCATTTAGTAAGGTTCAAGCTAGTCAATAAAATAGCAACTACAAATAACAAAACACTGGTGTCTGGTCAGTTGTACAACATGGTCATGGTGCTCTGAGGTATGTAGGGAATGAACTTGGAGGGGTCTTGCTTTTGCCACTGTGTCATCCTACATCCAACAGCTCATATTTGTTAAACATACAGAAATCATTTAGGGTATTACGTTCACATACACACACATGCACACACACACACACATGCACACACACACACACACGCACATACCCACACACAATAAAGCTAAACTAAATTTAGGAATACTGAACATTGCGCCTCTAATTAACTGAATTGCCTGTAAGACACACTGCTTCCTGATTTTAATATGAACTCACAAATAATAATCAATCTACCCAGTGAAAAATGCAAACCAAGTGAAAACGACAGATTCAAGTCAGTTAGCTAATGTTCTAATGAAAAAAATCGCAGTCTTATTATTAATGTTAAAACAACTATTCTACCCAGTTCAAAAGAATAAATCATTTGGAGCTGTTCCAGGCTAAGTCAGGAGGGTGCCATGGACATTTAACATAAAATATACTTCTTGACCCTGAGGACATAAATCAGGAAACTATTAGCTGAAGGACAATAGTTGATTTTGTGAGGCTCTTCAGAGAGTTTCACGTAATGTCCTCAACAACTAGGAGAAGAACCAATTGATCGTATGATTAATTTGACCAATACTGGATGTGCATTGAGGTCACAGTGAATATTGGGTTTGACATTGACCAACTTGGCTATTTACATGGATCAAATTAAACAAGTAATTGCCAGAGTGTGGCCATAGCAGACTCTGGACTTGCACCTCTTAACCTGACTTTGGAAGTTCAGCTATTAAATTTGTGCAATCTATTTACCCAAATATATGGCTAATCTCTTGGGATTTGCTCTTCTGGAAGTTCTAAGTGATCATAAAAGGTAGCCCCAGGTAACAGTTTACCTATATGGAGAGTGGCGCCCTGGTGGCACAGTGTTTAAGAGACTGGCTGCTAACCAAAAGGTTGGCAGTTTGAATCCATCAGCCACTCCTTGGAAATCCTATGGAGCGATATACTGTCTCCTACAGGGTCATTATGAGTCAGAATTGACTCAGTGGTGGGGGTGGGATATGGAGAGTATAAAAGTTAAGAAATTATGGTGAGCAAGGAAAATGAACTCCAAGGTGCAAGGCGAGAGTAACACTGCCTGTGATGGTAAAGGTTATGTGTCAAAAATTATGTCTTCAATACTTCAGCCAATGCTAATATTCCTACCTTGAAAATGAAATAGGGAGACTGGAACAATCCAACTAGTTGACATTTAATTACACTGAGTTACACTGAATTTGAAATAAAAGAATAATTACTGAGAACTGCTCCAAATATAAGTACTGTGTACAATGTAAAACTGTAACTGAAGAACATGCAGTCATCTATTAGGGTTTACCATATATTGAAGATTTTTAAAAGTCATAACAAAGCCACATTTCTGCAGAAATATTGGTAGCCCATTGATATGTGAAATTAGAAATTTTCATGAATAAATCCCTGGGTAGCTAAACTTCCAGCATATGAAGGTTTGGGGAGTTATCATAGTACACCTACTTCTCGCTTACCGACAGTCTCGTTATCTGACACTTTGCATTTATGACAATAGTAAAAAATCTACTGACTATTTGTGCATATGACATATGTCTGGCGGTAATGAACATCGAGGTGTGAGGCAACAGTAACACTGACTGTGATGGTTAAGGTTATGTGTCAACTTGGCTAGACCATGAATTTCAGTGGTTTGGTAGTTATGTAATGATGTAGTAATCCTCCATTTTGTTATCTGATGTGGTATCCTCCATTTTCATATAACTCTGATTTTCACTTAAGGACCTAGTCATTGGAACTTAATCATGTTAATAAGTGAGGAGTGGGTGTAAGAGAGTTTCAATGACAGGGAATCTAAACTCGGCATCATTAACTGGTATAACATACAGTAGCATTTTTTCTGATAAACAATTAACCAGAGGAGAAGAATCTATCTGCTCCCAGCAAAGTTAAAAGAAACTCCTTTTCTTCTCATTCATCCAAAGGTAGGTGAAAGCAACACTAATAATCTTAAAACATACGTGGACAGTCATTTGATGTAGTGGGTTTAAGTGGTTACCTCCTGTGATGGTTAAGATTGTATGTCAACTTAGGTGGGTCAAGATTCTCAGCATTTATATGTGACCAGTCCTGTGATGGGATCTGCCGTGAGTAGTCAATCAGTTGAGAGGGAGTTTCCTTGGGCATGTGGCCTGCATTCAGTTATAAGCAGACATTCTGGCTTTTTGCTTGCTCTGGATCCTGCAGCTGGCTCCTGTTCATCTGACCTCCTGTTCTTGGGACTTGAGCTAGCAGCTTACATGCAGAACTTGGGATTCGTTGATCTTCATAGCCTGTGAGCAACAGCCTTGCTCTCCGACCTGCTGATCTTGGGTTCGTGAGCCCCTGTGGCTACGTGAATCAGAAGCCTCTATCCCGATCCACAGACTTGGGATGTTTCAGACTCTACAACCGCATGAGCTGTTTCCTTGATATAAATCTCTCTCTATATATATATTGGCATAGCAGTTAAGAGCTACAGCTGCTAACCAAGAGGTCAGCAGTTCTAATCCACCAGGCGCTCCTTAGGAACCCTATGGGGCAGTTCTACTCTGTCCTCTAGGG
>NW_004444103.1:4256861-4260819 GCF_000243295.1 Trichechus manatus latirostris
TATATATATATGCTTTACTTGTTTTGCTTCTCTAGAGAACCCAGCCTAAGACACCTCCTTCACAGCAGGAAGGCCAAGCAGCTAGTCACTAGAAGTGCTTTCCATTTCTGATTATTTTTTACTAATATAAATTCATTACGGCATATATTTAAAACTATTTTTATGCCATAAAAAAGAATAAATTATCTTATTGTTTTCATTTATCACATGTTCTCTCTTATGAAATAATATGTGTTTTGAAGTAGTTAAAAATGACTTTCCTTCTAAAAATTTCAATGTTCTGAAGACTATAGTAATTAGAGAATTTTATGTCTTTGGATTGGCTAGACACAATAGAATTGAAAGAAATTTTCTTAGGATAAATTTCAAAAGTTAAAAATTGAAATTAATGGGTCTTATTCACCATGTAGCTTGATGGTATTATCTGGACACATTTAAGTGAGGAACTGAGAAAATCATCCCATGAAACAATTTGTAAGTAACCTAAGCGCCAAAATAATCAGACTGAAATGGCTAAATCTTAAATCTTCATACATTCCCATAATCAGGTATCACAGGTTGCATGGTGTTTAAATAAGCTGTAGTTTACCAAGAATGCATTTATATATGATAAAGTGGGAAAATAATACATACAACATTGCAAACCTCAGGTGAAACATTTGAATGATACAAGTGTATTTCACCTGCTAAAGAGAAATGAGAAGTCAGTGCATTTCTAGATGATACTAAGCAATTTTCTTTTCAAAGGTATCTAAGATTAAGAATTGAAGGTAAATAATTTTGAATGGCTCTTCAATAATAATTAGACACAAGAAACTAATATTTATAGATGCTTTCTATGAGCCTGGTACTGTGCTAGGCAATTTGCATATTGTTATCTAATTTCTTTCTCTCAACAAGTCTGACAGTTAAATACCATTATCCCTATTATTTTAATATATGTAGAAAGTAAGGCTCACAGAAATTAAATATTTTTTTCCAAGATGGCACAGCTAGGACGTGCCATTAAGTGGGAAATAAATCTAAGTCCATTAGCTTCAAAGGTTTGGATATTTCAGACAGCTTAAAACACAAAGGAAGAGAAACTGAGGCTGTCACAATGTTCCCTGTGAACTCTCATTTTTCACATTCAGTGAAGAACATCCCCCATTACACTGATTTGAGAAAAAAGCCCACTTTTTTGATATGCGTAGGTTATTTTATATGATATGTAAGACTTGTTTCTAAATACATATTCTTACCACTAGACTGTATATGGAAACCCTGGTGGTGTAGTGGTTAACAGCTACAGCTACTAGCCAAAAGGTCAGCAGTTCAAATCCACCAGGCACTCCTTGGAAACCCTATGAGGCAGTTCTACTCTGTCCTATAGGGTCGCTATGAATTGGAATTGACTTGACGGCAACGGATTTGGTGGTTTTTTTTTTTTTTTGGGCACTCTTCTAGTAATATAACAAAATTTATCTAGTTCTTGTTAAAGAATATAAATATATCGTATAAAATTATTTTCATCTTTGTGCTCTTAAGTGCCCTTATCAATATTTGACTAATTAGGACCTTGTTCTCATGTTCAGACTTTAGGCAACGAAAAGACAGAGGAGAATGGGAAAAAAAATTGGATAGCTTTAGATTTTAAAAACTTTCCTGAATTAAAAATAAGAATAATAACACTTCTTTTTCTCTCTCTCTCCTGGAATATGCTTCATAATCAGCTTCATATTCTTCAAACTCCTCAATGAAAAATAAAGTATGTTCAGCATGACAAAGTTGATTGGATTCTGGACAGAACTTTAAAGCAAATAAATCTTGTAAAACTACTGATCATGTTACTTCCTTTCTCTGGAAATACAAATATCATTCATTTAACTTTTGAGTTTTATCATTGTTTACTTCACCTTTAAACCTGATGAGAAAATACTAGTTTTCTCCTATCTCTTTCTTGAAATTGAGTGATATAGGTCATATTTAAATATGAATTGCTTCTACATACTTGAAAATAACTTTTTTTTTAACTAGAAATACATTGTAGAAACAGTGTAGAAACCATTTGATTATAATTTTGTCAGGCTTTATTTTTTTTACTTATATTTCTAGTTGATATTTGGTAGGATCTTACTGCTGAATATAAAATAATCTTCCTCAGTTTATTGTAATTGTGAATGACATTTCTGTATATTATTGCACCTCATTAGCTTACTTCTAATTTTTCCATGTAGCACCAAAAAGGCTTTCTTTCAGTCCTCCCATTACATCAAATTAAAAAGATAATTAAATATTTGGCAAAATATAGCCCCAGATAAATCTGCCATGTTTTATTTTTACTGTCTACTATATTATTATCAATAAAACTTAAAGCCTCTTCTTCTCTTAGCAAAACTAATTACACTATATAATTAGTTTTTACAAAATAATAATTGTAGTATATGTAATATTTTGTTACCTAATTTTGCTATTTAGCAATATATTGGAAGAATTTGCTCTTATCTTTTAGATTTCTGTGAAAAATATCTTGAAATCTTCTACGGTCTTCACTAGGCAGTGGTTAAGCGTTTGGCTGCTAACCAAAATGTCAGCAATTCAAATCCACCAGCTGCTCCTTGGAAACACTATGGGACAGTTTTACTCTGTCCTACAGGGTCGCTATGAGTGGAATGGACTCGAGGGCAATGGGTTTGGGTTTTTTTTGTTTTTAGGATACCATTGTGTATTTAAAATAATTTATTTAACTAATTTACTATTGTTGATTAATTACCAATGTTAGTTATTAATTTAGTATTGTTGGTTAGTTATCAATGTTCTTGAGCTGAAAATATCTGAAACAACTTTTGTATAACATATAAATATGCATACTTAAATTCTGCATCCCTGGCCGTGTATGAGGAGTCCTGGTGACCCAATGGTTAAAGCTCTCGGCTGCTAACGGAAAGGTCGACAGTTGGAACCCACTAGCCGCTCTGCGGGAAAAAGATGTGGCAGTCTGCTTCCATAAAGATTTACAGCCTTGGAGACCCTACGGGGCGTTTCTACTCTGCCCTTTTGTAGGGTCACTATGAGTCAGAATACGGAGCCCTGATGGTGAAGTGGTTAAGAGCACAGCCACTAACCAAAGGTTGGTGGTTCAAATCCACCAGCCACTCCTTGGAAACCCTAAGGGGCAGTTCTACTCTGTGCTATAGGGTCACTATGAGTTAGAATTGACTTGATGGCAATTGGCGTGAGTCAGAATAGATTTGACAGCAGTGGGTTTGGTTTGGTTTGGGGCCATTTATGTAGGGCACATCTACTCTCTCTGTTTGTATTTGGAGAAAGAATTTAGATCTATCTTTATACTTGTCTATATTTTTTGGGCCATGATTTGTACCTATGTTGTCAACATATATATAACAACTGGATGTTTTCCTTACAAAATGTTTTAATGTCAGATGATTATTAAGTATGTAGCTCTAAAAGTTGATCATGGCAATTCTACAAAACAGAGTAATGTCATTTAAATATTGTCCATTCAGTGATGAGTTAGATTTGAAAATCTATTTCTTGACTCTTTCAATTTTTATGTATTGTCTTTGTTTTTATTTTTGTCATTTTCTAAAATCATACTGCTTGGGAATTTGTGCTACATCAGAAGCCTCTGCAGGTCCTGAGCTGTCAGGCTTCAATTTATCATCCACACACTCCCTGACCTAAAGACCATACTCACTTCAGAACAAACACATGCTTTATAAATGGGAAGAGGAAAGGCATGGATGAATGGGCAAAGACAACAACGTTCTACAGTGCACAGGTGGTCACGTAAATGCAGTCCTCACTGGATCTGTTTCTAGTATTAATGATGCAATGGGTAATGCAATTCTGGTAAGATTTTGTAATATGCACATATAAAATATATTCCTTTATACAGCAGGTATTCTTGAATGTTATCTAATTCGAATGAGCATTATGGTGCTTGCCATAATAAATA
>NW_004444103.1:4260919-4290498 GCF_000243295.1 Trichechus manatus latirostris
AAATAATTATAAATTCACATTTTCATGTATTAGATGCATTTCTCAAAAGGTTAAGTACTCAACTACTAGCCTAAAAGTTGGCAGTTCAAACACCCAGAGACGCCTCAGAAGATAGGCCTGGCGATCTGCGTCTGATAGGTCACAACCTTAAAAACCCTGTGGAGCAGTTCTACTCTGCACACTTGGGGTCGCCATGAGTCAGAATTGACTCAATGATAACTAACAACAACAAGGTATATTTATTTATTATAATTTTTGATAAGCCATAATTCTTTAAAAAAGAAGACATATAAATCAGAATAGGATAAGATAGGCTAAGGTAACAAATAAACCCCAAAGCTCAGTATCTTACCATGGAGAAATTGGTATTTTATTGACATAGGTATGCTTTGGGTCTGCAACGCTCCACAGCACCTGTTCTACATGTGGTGACTCAGAGATCGAAGTCAACTTGACTTGGAAGCTCCACCATCTCAGACTGAGTCTTTCGGTTTGTTACAGCAGAGGCAGAGAAAGACGGCATAACAGCACAAAGGTATTTCCCTGCCCCTGCCCAGAAGTCGCGTTTATCTCCCCGAATCACATTCATTGGGCAGAACATGACATAGTCTAACTACCTCAAGACGTTTGGAAAGTCTGGTTTCATGTGTACTCAGCAAAGAGGAATACAAAACAAAATTTGAGGAAGAAATAACATTGTATCTGACACAAGGGTTAAGACTGATTTTCCATATTTATTATTACTGGATGAGAGGTATTTACTATGCGTTAACAATCACTGGATAAAAACATTCTAATTAAATGTTATTTCTTTTTAAATGGTTGCCTGACCACAGACAGAAATGAATTGGGAGGAGATTTTAAGAATGACTTTAAGAAAGGCAAATTTGAAATTATTCTGGGCCAAACCAAAACCAAACCCATTGCAGTCATGTCCATTCTGATTCATAGCGACCCTACTGGATGGAGCAGAGCTGCCCGTAGGGTTTCCAAGGAATGGCTGGTGGATTTGAACCACTGACCTTTGGGTTAGCAGCCGAGCTCTTAATCACTGAGCCATCATCACTCTGGCAGTTATCCACAAATTCTTCTGTATGTTTTATCTTATGGAAATAAACAACATTTAACATCATTTTTCAAAGCAGTGTTGTCAAGTGGCAAGTAAGTTATGAAAGTTAAACTGATATTGATCAGTTTTGACCTTAAAGCACGGCACATTATCAAATTTTTCTATGCCATCATTATACCTCTGAAATATTAGTAATCACAATAATTCAGTTCTTATTAATATTTCCCTGACATATGTTATTACATATGGATGAGGGACTTCTTCCATGGCTGCATGCCAATAACCAAAACATTATCAACACTATTTTCAAATCCATTTTAACTACATTACAGAGTTTGGAATTCTATAGTGTATAGAAACCATAGTCTTATTTTTCTAGGCTATGCTAAGTATCAAAATAATTTTATCCCATTCCTAAGAAAGGGTTAAACTTGAAGTAAAAGCCTATTAAACATTTCTTATATCAAAAATTTGCATGGGTAGAGATCTGCCTGCCTTTAAATAATTAAAATTTTCTGGCCACTTACTTCAGTTTTACTGTATTTTCATTTACAAATGAGTTCTTCTCTTAAACATGCATATAAATTTCCAGCAGAGATTAAAGCAGAAGACATGAGCCATTTGCTACTGAGAAAAGTAGTATTACAACCAAGATTTTATCACCCTCTCTAAGCTCCTAGAACAGTTCCAGTATATGAGATTCTACACTTAAAAAAAAAAAAGAAAGAAAAAGTAAGAGTCTTAAACAAAAAAGCAAATTATCCAAGGAAACTTTCTATATTTTTTGCCATACTTTGAAATGTTGATATTTTTGAGCTGTTACTTAGCAATAACTTTTTAAATTTATGTTAAAAGCAGACATTATCCCTAAAGATTTATATGGCTAGGCAAGCCAGGGATCAGATTTTTGTGAAACTGCTTTGCGTATAGTTTTGTTCTAGTTATAATATCTAGTATTTCAAACATCTTGTAGAGCTAACAAAATAATTCCTATAATTATTGCATTCTGTTACACATTCACATAAATTCCTATGCATTATGTGTCACTGGAGAAAATACAGCTGGTACTCAGGGAATTCTGTAGCTGATTCCTAATTTCTACAAAGATGTCACTGTGGTGCTGGTGGAGATGGGAGACTTCCCATTCAACTGGTATGAGTTTATTCAATAAAACCAGTCAAGGGAGACTGCAAACTTCATGATTCCTGGTTTAAAGTTTTTGTTCCAAATGTCATTGTCTAAATCTGTACCTACTGAAAGAAAGCAATATAATACTTGTTTTTTTGACATATTTCTGCCACTTTAATAAAAGTCATCTTTTTACCGCTCTGAATATTAATCAGGAGGCTTGATAGCACAACAGTTAACTACACAGCTGGTATCCAAAAGGTTGGCAGTTCAATCCCACCCAGCAGCTCTGCAGGAAAAAGACCTGGAGATCTGTTCCCCTAAAGATTACAGACTAGAAAATCTGATGGGGCAGTTCCATTCTGTCACATGGGGTCACTATCAGTAGAAAATCAACTCGACAGCACCTAACAATGACAACAACAAATATTAATCATGGCAGGTGGCACACATAAAGAAAATTTAGAAAAACTACATACATAAATATTTTTAATTATAAATTCTAATATGCAATATATGTATTCGAACAAAGGGGCTGGAAAATATGAACACTTTTTGTTTGCCTTAAAGGTCAAGCTTAGGTGTTTTCCTATGTCGCCATTGATTCGTTCACTAAGTAGTTATGCTGTTATCTCCTATGCACTATTCTTTTTCCTCTAAAATTATATAGCCTAGTTAGGACAAGGATAACCAAACAAGTTATCAGCCAATAACTGGTAACTATAATGGAGGCTACATTGCACATGCAATGTGAGCATAGGAAGAGAAACACCTAAGGAGGCTGACTGTGTCAGGGAAGGCTTTGCTTTGTTGATGAAACACCTTCAGAGATAAGATCTGAAGAATGCAGAAGTTCTCTGGGTGGATGAATTGGGGACAGTATTCCATGCAGAAGGGACAGCATGTGCAAAGCAATGGAAATATGATGGCACATGGTAGGTTCCAAGAATACTTACCATTTAAAAGATAAGCACTAAACAACTATACTGGCTCTCATTCTTACAAATAAAGAAGAGGCTCAGAGAGTTTAAGAATCTAACTGGTGGTCCTTGAATATAAACTTATATCACTGCTTTGATGCTGTATAGTCTTTTCTTAGGGGGAAGAGGGTGAGATATGAGACTTAAACATAAAATCAGTACATTTAAAAAAATTTTTTCATATCTAGAAAAACTTCTAATAACATACTACTCACTGATTTTTAAAAATTAAACAGAATATCTTCATAGAAAACTGGTCTAGGGTAAGGAAATCTAAAGCGTAAATCATTTCTGGGTGTAAAACCTTGAGCCCACCACACCTTTTCCAGCTGTTGGCTTTTTCTGGATGTATTTTTCATCCATTAAATGAAGGATTAAAACAATAACATTCTGAGGTAAATGTTTCTTTGCCTTTACATCATAATTTACATTTACAATTAAATCTATATTCACTATTTCTCTGATCCTTACATTAATCTCATAGGGCAGTAAGTCAGCATTTTCATTTCCAGTTTTAGGAGGACAAATTAACTCAGAGAATTTAAGTGACCTGTCCCAAATCACACAGCTGCTATAGGGCTGGGCCAGATTTGAATTCAATTTTTCAGATTTCAACTTCAGCACTTTCTTCATACCACATCTAATGCTAAGCAAATTATCAAATTCTAATTTGAAAATACCCTAACTTCAACTTGAGTAAAAACATTAACATATTGTGAAAAGAAGATATTCACTAAAAAGTCCTTGTTTCCCATGTGAGACCAAAAAAAAAAAAAAAGAAAAAATCTGAGCTATACACTCTGCCTATACAAAAATGAGAAATTTAGTGAGTCATATCAATGCCTTAAAAGGGATGATAAACATGTAGAAATATGAAAAATACTCAGTATGGGTGAATTTTTAATGCTGGCATTTGAGAATCTAGTTGAGATAAAACTGACCAACCCTACTTTTTTCATGACTCTTTAAAAGTAGAATAAACTAACGCATTGAAATAAAAGGAATCAATGTACAGTGGCTAAAGCTAAATATGATTGTTCAGTTTAATATTTCAAAAGAGGGCGAGTTCAGGTTTAGGGATTCTAATTGAATGCAAATACATTTGGGATAAAAGAAAATAAGTGAAAGTCTTTTTTTAGAAAATAACAGTAGAGGGGATATCAAATATGAGTAACTGACTATATTTGAGGTTTTACAATAATTCACTCTCTTAATAATGCAAAGAAAACCTAATATTGGTTCCCCAAAAGTTACCGAAAGATTCTTACATGGATTGCCAATTTGTAATTGGGTTCTTGGCTCACACAGTAAGTACAATCGACTCCTCCCCCAGTAGCGCTCTTCTTATGATA
Organism: Trichechus manatus latirostris; assembly: GCF_000243295.1. Taxonomy (NCBI): domain Eukaryota; kingdom Metazoa; phylum Chordata; class Mammalia; order Sirenia; family Trichechidae; genus Trichechus; species Trichechus manatus. Next base: position 4,265,449 of record NW_004444103.1, read on the forward strand.
CCTGAAATTTATCTAAAATTCAATGCATTTTAAAGAAAGAGAGCAGAGGATGGATAAAAAGTCACTGGGGATTTTGTTTGATATTCTTCCGTAACAGTTTCTTGTTTGAGAGACAAGAATGGGATATTGAATGTGAATGTAGTTCTGGTAGACAAACAGCAAGGGTGTGGTAGTATCTGTGTTTGGTTGGGGTTAAATGATAAAAAAAAAAAAAACTCTGGTTTTACCCAAATATACAATTCAGGTTTCAATAGAAATGTTTGCTATGACAACTAATTTTCCTTATCGGATTATTTTTCCTCTTCAAATCCTACATATCCTATTTTGATTAAATGACTATGACTTCTTTCTTGTTGTAGGTCACACTGACTTTAATTGGGGGCAGAAAGGGGTTATTTTATAATGTTGAGAAATCATTCCACAATCATTACAACACCCACACAAACAGACTTAATTCATTCATAAATTTGAGCTTCAGAAAACTCTATGTTAACTGGCTTTTCAGATGCCAGAGAATGGTTCATTAGCTTTAAGTGTAATATCATAATGACAATTCAGGTAATAGAATAGAGAGCCATATCTTTTTATCTACATAAAAATAATGCAGTTCTCTGATAAATTTAGAATTTCTGACAGTTGAGTTATCAAGCCTTGATATAAATTAATGCAGCATATTGAAAAGGCATATTTCCATTGTTATGGTACATTTAAACTGACAAGGAATAAGACTGCACAATGATACTTTGATGGAAAAAGACTTTCTACGGTATGTAATAAATATTATGCCACCTAGCATTTACATACAGAAGATTGAAAGGAATCTAAATTTCAAAGTATATTCTGGATAGAAGTAGCATAGTCCTTAGTTAATAACTTTGGAATAAACGTATTTTGTGAAACAAAAAAGGTAGCTGTTTTAAGTATTTCTGCAGAAATACATTCTCAACTGGAGACTAACAATATCAACACAAACCATAAATTCAGCAGCCTAAGAGATTTTACTTTAGTGGTCTTGAAATATTCATTAAACAGCAACAAAATAAATAAATGAAAAACAAACGAACCAAAAAGCACTCATGTACTGAGCACCTAACATACTCCTGGCACTATGCTAACTGCTGGAAAAGAGGCAAGTGACTTTCTTGTAGAAGCTCAGATTCCCATGTGAGAGAGAACTACACTGTGGAGATAAGTTCCTTTACAGAAATGAGAAAAACTTATTGCTACCAGTTGATTCTGACTCATAGCGACCCTACAGGACAGAGTAGAATTGCCCCATAGGGTTTCCAAAGCTGTAATCTTTATGGAAGCAGACTGCCATATCTTTCTCCAGCAGAGCAGCTGGTGGGTTCAAATAACTGGCCTTTCGCTTAGTTATCAAGTTCTTAACCACTGTGCCACCAGGGTTCCTTAGGAATGGACAGGGACTCTGTAAACAGAGAAGAGAGCTGTCTTGGCCTGGATAGACAGAGGTCTGGAAAATTCCACCAGAAAAATATCAGCTGTATTTCCTACAGCTGTGGGATATTGTTAGATGCCCTCAAGTTGATTCTGATTCATGGCAACCCCCATGTGTGCAGAGTAGAAGTGCTCCATAGGGTTTTCAGGCTGTGATCATTTGGAAGCAGATCACCAGGCCTGTCTTTCAAGGTGTCTCTGGGTGGGTTCAAATCACCAACTTTTTGGCTAATAGCTGAGCACTTAACTGTTTGCACCACTGAGGGACTCCTTCCGTCATATTCCTGCACAATTATTAAAATACAGCAGGACAGGTGACGGGGGTTATGTACACTCAGGCAAAGAAATGCAATGTGTAGAATCTGGAAGGCATTATGCTGAGTGAATTTAGTCAGTCACAAAACGACAAATATTGTACAAAACCATTATTATAAAAACTCAAGAAAAGGTTTAAACACAGAAGAAAACATTCTTTGATGGTTATGAGGGTGCGGAGGGAGGAAGGAAGGTATTCACTAACTAGATAGTAGACAAGAATTATCTTAGGTGAATGGAAGGATAACACACATTACAGGGGAAGTCAGTACAACTGGATTAAACCAAAGCTAAGAAGTTTCCTGAATACAACCAAACACTTCAAGGGACAGAGTAGCAGGGGTAGGAGTCTGAGGACCATGCTTTCAGGGGACTTCTAGGTCAATTGGCATAACAAAGTTTATTAAGAAAATGTTCTGCATCCCACTTTGGTGAGTGGCGTCTGGGGTCTTAAAAGCTAGCGAGCGGCCATCTAAGATGCATCAATTGGTCCCAACCCACCTGGAACAAAGGAGAATGAAGAATACCAAAGACACAATGAAAGTATTAGCCCAAGAGATAGAAAGGGCCACATAAACCAGAGACTTCATCAGCCTGAGACCAGAAGAACGAGATGGTGCCCGGCTACCACCAATGACCACCCTGACAGGGAACACAACAGGGAGTCCCTGACAGAGCAGGAGAAAAGTGGGGTGAAGAACTCAAATTCTAGTAAAAAGATGAGACTTAATGGTTTGATTGAGACTGAAGGGACCCTGGAAGACACAGCCCCCGGACTCTCTGTTAGCCCAAAACTAAAAGCATTACCCAGGCCAACTCTTCAGACAAAGATTAGACTGGACTATGGGACATAAAATGATACTTGTGAAGAGTTTGCTCCTTAGCTCAAGTAGATACATGAGACTAAATCGGCAGCTCCTGTCCGGAGGTGAGGTGAGAAGGCAGAGAGGGTCAGGAGCTGGCTGAATGGACACAGGAGATCTGAGGTGGAAAGGAGGAGTGTGCTGTCACAGTATAGGGAGAGTAACTAGGGTCACATAACAATGTATGTATGTATTTTTGTATGAGAGACTAACTTGAATTGCAAACTTTCACTTAAAGCACAACAATAAAAAAAAAAAAAAAAGAAATGCAATGTGTATAGGTACAGAAGGAGTTCCTGGGTGGTGCAAACGGTTAAGCTCTTGGCTACTAACCTTTCAGTTGGTGGTTCAAATCCACCCAGAGGCATCTCATAAAAAAAGTCTGGCAATCTACTTCCGAAAGATCATAGCCATTGAAAACCCTATGGAGCACAGTTCTATTCTGACACACATACAGTTGCCTTGGATCAGAATAGACTCTACAACAACTGGTTTGGTTACGGGTACAGAAACACAAAAGAATAAAGTGTGTTTGAGAAATGGAAATAGCTTTAGTAAATTGGAACACATCCTACAGGCTTCAAGTCTCAAAGGAAAGGCAGGGTCATACTGAGAAAAGACTTGAGTTGTCTAGTAAAGTCTCAATTTTATGTGAAATGCAATGGGAAATATTTAAAGAAAGTCTCTTAATTAAGATCAAATGCATATTTTAAGAAGCTTAACTTGGTGATAATTTGGAAAATGAAATTGAGCCTATACAGAGAAAGAGAACTGTATGGAGCACTTGCAGTAATTTAACTAAGAATCTAAAAATAATCATATAGAATGCAATTAATCAACCAAATCCTAGCTCAGATCTACTTTTTTTTCCCTCTTAAATTATAAAAGGAAGTAGGGCAATTAAGAAGAATTGTAAATAAACACATACTTTTTTGTTCCCTTTGAAATTTTGTTTACACATTTTTTACTTAAATACCTACTGTGGGGTGAAAATTGTCATAAGCATCAGGGTAAAAAAAATGCAAAGATTAAAAAATTATATGGTCCTCATGTGGATAAGGGCCAAAAATTACATTTAATCAAAATATAAGTCATGTTATTCCAGGTTAAAATAGAGAAGCTTCTCTTTAAGACAGGTAAAATAAGACAAACTCTGTCCAAAGAAGAGAATTTTAGGTAATCTATGGAAATATTTTCAATCTCATTTTCTACAAAATCATGCTAATTATGAAGTCAACTTTTAAACATAAATAAGCTAGTAGTAGGATCAAATGTTTTAGTTGTTTATTAATTATCAGAAAATACAGAATTAATGCCTATATTTAATTTTCTTATGATTTCAAATTTTCTGAAAAACATGTAATGGAGATAGATAAGCTTGAAAGTTGTTTGACTTGAATGACACTGCCTTAATTCTTCAGAACTAGGTAGGAAAAGCTGGGAGTCAATTTTCTATGGTATTTTCCTGAGCTCAACATGATACACACAAACAAGAAGTTTTTAAGAAAAAAGTCAGCCAAACATGTTTCTTAATATACACAGATTCTAATTTTGTCTATGTCTACTACCTAGTGTATCCATAGATCTAAATGAGTCCATCTAAATGTTCAAATCACAAGGTATTAGATGGTTTAAAGCTTTATGTGTTTATATTCACAACCACTTTCTTCCCTGTGTGGAAATAGCTCCACCACATTCTGAAAGTATGGAAAGTGTCTCCTTACAGAAGCACAGATATTCCAGAAAAACATGATTAAGTTCATTATTATTCTTAAAAGTGAAAAGCAACTCAAAGCTAAGTCAATTCTAAGGAGAAGGTTAAGAGACTTACATATTTGCAAATGTTATTACTTCTTTTGAAAGAGCTTCCTGTTTTCTAATGTGAGAGGCTAAGAGTTCATCGGTTATTCTGGAGTGAAATATACTTGTTAATCCCAACAGAAATGGGAACAGGGTCTAGGTACCTGCCTTAGTCATCTGGTGCTGCTATAATAGAAATACCACAAGTGAGTGACTTTAACAGACAGAGATTTACTTTCTCACAGGTTAGGAGGCTAGAAGTCTGAATTCAGGTCGCCAGCTCCAGGGGAAAGCTTTCTTTCTCTGTTGGCTCTGGGGGAAGGTCCTTGTCTCTTCTCAGTATCTTTAAGCCCAGTGTTCCTTGGCTCCTTGGTGATCTTCATGTGGCATGACATCTACTTTCCCAACTGTGTTTCCTTCCTTCCTTTCCGTAATCTGTTCATTTTACATCTCAAAACAGACGGACTCAGGACAAACCCTATACTAATACTGTCTCATTAACATAACAAAGAAAAACCATTCTCAAATGGGATTATGACCACAGGTATAGGAGTTAAGATTTACAACACATACTTTGAGGCAACACAATTCAATCCATAACACTACAGGTAGCGAAATGTAGATCTAAAATGCAGCATCCATGCAGTACTATTACCATAAAATCAGATTAATTTTTTATGACACTCCCTAATTATAAATACTAACAGTAAAAAAATTAGGTTATTGTATTCTTCTACCTTCTTTATGTCAAAAAAAAAAAAAGGAAGTAAATCAATACTATATTCAAAAATCGAGTCCTAGATCAGGTGAAAGTAAAAATAAGATGAGAAAATGCAAGGGTAGAAAATAAATTCTCTAAAGATCAAGTAAATTACATCTGGAATTTAATAATGAATTTGATGTGGAAGGAAGAAAGTCCCAAAGGATTGGTAACTAATATGAAAATTCTGATAGGGCTCAGGCACAAGTCACTGAAAGGTATTATTTCCCAGAGAATATTCTAGTGAAGTTAAAGGATCCCTGAGGGGAAATAAAGCTAAGGGCACCAGTCTGAAATAAAACTTTAAAACATAATTCAATTCACAGAGTTCTAACTTCAGTCCAAAAAAGTCCAGCTGCATAAAGACTTGTAGTTGAAAGGTTGGTGTCAGCTATTCCATTTTGGGGACTCTGTAGAGCTTTGATCCTGGAGTATTTGACAGTGCTAAACTTAGCAGACCTGTTCCTCTATGGAAAAAGAAATCTCCCAGGAAATAAAGAAGTTTATCAGTAAAATGAAAAGACAATTTTTATAAAGTTAAATAGTTTTGACTATTTGGGCAAATGCTCTAGAATTTTTAATTCTAAAAAAATGGAAGGAAGGAACAATTGTTACCAGAAAAATGTGTCCACAATTTTGGGAGACAGGTTTTTCTTTGTAAAAAATTGAAAATCATTCCAAATTTTCTGATTTTTTTTTCAAAATCTATAAACGAAGAGGATGTTTCCATATTAAAGAGGAAAAAAAAAATACAGCTTTTTAGTTGCCAGATAAACTGAAAGAAATTCTTTTGCAAAGAGAAAATACAATAAATTTGCATTTACACAATGAATTTTTATTCATTGCCTAGTAGAATATAAACAGTAATATTAAATTTGTGAAGCAATATATAAGATAGAATTCAACACTTTTTTTGTTGAATTTGATTTATAGCAATTCTAGACCTATCAGAAAAGGTTTAAAGAGGAGGTAGTTTGAAAACCTTGGACTTGGAGAATCTTCAGCAACACGTGTAATTCAAGAAACAAATAAGGTAAATTACTCTCGTAAGAGTATCATAAAAATTGTCCTAAAACTCAAGAAAATTTCTGTATCATACCTTTTACCTTGTATCTAAAACAATATAAGAGCCTCTCTGGGGAAGGAACAAAGTAAACACACACACACACATACACACATATTTTCTCTGATACACAGCATCTAAGACTTCTCTTTTATGTCATTCCAGGGGAGCCACTTTCCCGGATCAGCCCATTCCTATAGAAGGCCTTCCAGCATACATTCCTACTCTGATTGTAGAGAGGGGGAAGAAAAGTCAATCTGTTGATTCTTTCCTGAAGATTTGTTTGGAGTGAGGCACAAACAGGGCTTCCAATCAGTTTGTTCCAGTTTGATCCCCTGCAGAGAATTTGCATTTCCACCCCAGATATACTGAATCATAAGAATCACCTGGGGATCTTGTTAAAATGTAGATTCTGATTCAGTATATCTGGGGTGGAAATGCAAACTATCAGCAGGGGTCGAACCAGAAGGAACGGTTTGAAGCCCTGGGCACAAAAAGCTAAAACTAAAATACTGGAATCACTAGCATACCACTTGCTTTCGGGACAGATTTGATTAAATGAATTCACCTGTCTTCAAGTTAGCCATTTATTCAGGAATTTATTCACAGAACAGCCAGACTGATCCATTTAAAACACAGTTCACATGACATCAGTTCTCTGCTCCATAGTCTGCCATCACTTTCCATTTCTCTCAGAGTAAGCACTGGCCTCACAGTAGCCTATGATGTCATCCATGGTCTGCACTGGGCCACACCCCACTTGTCCTTCTCCAATCTCATCTCCTACTATACCCTCCTTCTCACTCTATTCAGGGCATCCTGGCCTCCTTGCTTCTTCAACAAACCAGGGAATGCTTCTGCTTTTGGGCCTTTTTTCTAGCTTTGCCCTCAGCCTGGAATGCGCTTCCTCTAGAGAATCCCACAGCTAAGTCCCTCACAAGAAGCCCTGGTGACACAAACTGTTAAGCACTTGACTGCTAACTGAAAGGATGGTGATTTGAACCCATCCAGTGGTTCTGCAGCAGAAAGAGCTGGCGATCCGCTCCCGTAAAGATTATAGTCAAGAAAACCCTTATGAGGCAGTTCTACTCCATTGCATGACGTCACTATGAGTCGGAGTCTACTCTATGGCACCTAACAACAAGTCCCTCACGGAGTCCTGGGTGGCACAAACAGTTAATGCACTCAGCTGGTAACCAAAAGGTTAGAGGTTTAAGTCCACCAGTGGTGCCTTGGAAGAAAGACCTGGCGATCTACTTTCAAAAAATCAGCCACTGTAAACCTTATAAGGAGCTCTGGTGGCGCAGTGGTTAAAGTGATCAACTGCTAACCGAAAGTTCGGCGATTCAAAACCATCAGCAGCTCCATGGGAGAAAGATGTGGCAGTCTGCTTCTGTAGAGATTTACAGCCTTGGAAACCCTATGGGATTGCTATGAGTTGGAATCAACTTGATGGCAATGGGTTTGGTTTTTAGGCAAACCCTATGGAGCACAGTTTACTCTGACACACCTGGGGCTATCATGAGTCAGAAGCGACTCAAGGATAACCGGTAGTAGTTAAGTCCCTCACCTCTTTGAAGTCTTTGCGCAAATGTCACCTTCTCAGAAACCATCCTTTTACAAACTGGAATTTTCCTCTACTCCTAAACCCCTCTATACATGCACACACCTTAAATACTTGTGACTGCTCTGACTGTTGTATACATTTTATTTTATTTTTACCATAGCACTTACACCTTCTGACACACTATGTAATTTGCTTATGGTACATGTTTATAACTAATATCTTTTATCTGCCACAAAATCAAGGTAAATTCATGAGGGAGGGTTCTTTGTTTTGGTCATTGATTCCAAGCAATTAGAATAGTGCCTAGCACATTTTTAAAAAAACAAAAACAAAAAACCATCGCTGTTGAGTGGATTCCGACTCATAGCAACCCTATAGGAGAGAGGAGAACTAACCAACCACCCCATAGAGTTTCCAAGGAGCAGCTGGTGGATTTGAACTGCCAACCTGAGCTCCTAACCACTACACCACTGGGGTACACGGTAGGTGGTAAATAAATACTGTTGGCTCAATGAATGAACAAACCGAGCATATTGTGAAAGTTTTTTATAAACAAAACCTTCGTTTAGTAATTGACTATGCCATCATGGAAAGTGAACTTCTAAGAAACTGTGCCAATTAAAAGAGAAAGAGTGCTAAAAAAAGTAAATAAAGCCCCACTGGTGAGGTATAGAGACAGTACGAGGAATTTCGTATTCATGCAGAGACTACACTTGGATTTAGGAAGGTCAGTTATTTCAGGCTCATAAGGAAATCATGTCCTCAGAAGCCCTGAGACTGTAGCAGTGTTTAGATCTGTACTTTAATATTTAATTTCATATATTTCCTGGAGGAAGCTGATTAATAATTGCAACCAGTGAAGCAGATACTTTAAAAGATTGACCCCCGCAAGCTGTTGTTTTTTGAAGATTAAAATAGTACCTTTTTTCTTATAAAACAAGTCACTGCTGTGACATCTTTTTAACTTCACAGAGCTGAAAACAAACTGAGGCAAAATATGAAAGTTAACTAATTAGCCACATGCTTCGCAGCTTTTGTAGCGACAACAACAAAGCTGATCGGTGCACATTTTAATACTTTGACTTGACCCTAATAAAATATTAATTTGAAATTATTATGCCTTTCAAAACCCCTGTCTAATTTAGCCAATTATCTCAACCCAACAATACTGTCAACTCTCATATTCTACCTCATGTACATTTATCAAAAAAGAATCAAAGATGGCAAAACCACCTCCAAGTGCCATCTCTACCACAGCAGGCCCGTCAACATACCCAGGTGTTTCAAATCACTAGTTCCAGTTTAGTTTGGGAAATGAGCAGCTGCAAGTTATCCACAGAAGGTAAAATCTTTTAAGAACAATGAATAACATAATCTGATTCAATAAAAATACTTGAAAGTGAAACGTGCCAAACCAAAAACCCAGCCCATTGTCGTCTAGTCGATTCCTACTCTTTCTTTAATTCTATCCTTTATCTTCCACCAAAGCCTTCTGTCTCTTTATTATAATCTTTTCCTCTTTTCAACTTTTAAATTCTTTGTGGATGGCAATAATTATTTCTGAGATATGTGGCTTATAGTCAGATTTCCTATAAACATCGTTATATTCTTAACCAAATTGAAAATGGTAAAGGAAAATTAGTAAAAATGAGTGCCCCTGAAAATTTAAATGGAATATGTAGTGGGCTTATACAATTTGGGATAGACTAATTTGTATATTTTATTATAAATAAAAATACTGTCAAATATTTTTTACTTTACAATCAGATTTCCACTTGCAAAGAAAATTCACTTTTAGAATGAAAAGAGATTATTGGTCATTTCCATGTTTACGAAGAAATACTTTAATAGACTTTTAAGATTTATATCAAGGATACATATGTTGATTTACTTTAAGGTAGTAGTTTGGCTTCCACACAAAAACATTTAAATTCTCAAGAAACACCTTGAAACTCAAGAAATTTACATTAAAAATAATAATAATAGTTAAAAAATCTACCCTATTCTCAACTAGCAGACAGCAGTTGAGATTAAAGAAAATCTCAACAAGGAAACCTGTCTCTCAATCTTCAGGAAGAATTTGAAGAACAATATAATGAAATATATTTTTAAATCTTTATTTTTAACGATTAAAGAATTCTTGGTCTTTTCACTGGAAATGCCTTTGATTGGAGTCAGTGAGAGGTAAAAGCTGAAGCTGAAACGGTTTGGATCAAATGAACTGGACATAGTGATATAATCTACGCCAGTCAGGGAGGGACGATGAGTAGTAGTGTGTTCAAACTTTTATATGTGACACTCTTGGTTATGACATGCCCTGCTGAATTAGTATCAAATAGAGCAATATCTCAAGTCTTTTTATACACCGGGAACAAAGGTCCCAAAGGACGTGACATCTTTCTAAGCCACTATTTTCTCAGGGTGGATGCGGCCCTTCCCTAGTCTCCTTGATAGGGCAATGAAAGTGGACTATCTAGAGGGTAACAGTTGTATCATCACTACTTATTCCTTTTGAAAATGAGTATGAAGTTAATTGGTCACTATTTTCTGAAACTAATTGACACTACAGAGTCATAGCTTTCTTTTGAGAAGCAAACCCATAGCTACCTAGTAATTAGAATTACACCTATAAAATTTGGCAAAAATAACTTTTTTGTTTTTCACCCAGAAGTTTATAGAATAGAGGTTTTTGAAAGAAGGAGGAACCGTTAAAATCATCTATGGGGCTTTTTCGAACTTGGAATTTCCTGAAATCCTTCACATAGGAGCTCTCTCCTCAATATCTACTTTAATAACATTTATAAAATTTCCAAGATTCTAGTAATGAAATATTGCAAGGATACAAATATCACAAGGGAAAAGGAACATCATTCTTAAAATGATCTCCTTGCTCTACCCCATATAGGCACCTAAACAGACCTCCTTCCCCACCCTCCTCCCCAGAGGAAATAGGTGAACAGCCATTACATTCAGTCAGAACAGAACAGAGAAACTCCAGCTGCCTTCACCTTCTGGCTCTCTGGGAAATAAGCTTGGCAGAGTGGTGTCAGGCAGACCTAGGTTTGAATCCTAAACTCTGCTATTTATATTTGGACCTTAGACAAGCTAGTTTACCTCTATGAGCCCCAGGGTTCTCTTCTGAAACATGTGTATGATAATTGCAATACAGATTTGCTAAAAGACTCAATGGGAGAATGTATTATAAGCAGGTAGTTTGATATTTGGCATATAACACTGACTCACTAGTTGTCAACCTAAAGTTCCTTAAAAATTATAAGGCATTGTGGTTATCCCTTATATCTTTCAATTTTAAAAGTGCTTTCACATATATTATATCATGCACTTCTCAAGAGAAAGAACAAACGAACAAAAGGAAGAAAATAAAGAAGGAAAGAACAAACTGACAACTAATCCTCAAGCAACAATTTAGCAGATGAGGAAACCAAAAGAAAGAGGCTGGTAATCTGTCCAAGGTCACAGAGTAAATGACAAAGATTTACAAATTCTGCAAATTATTTGGTCCAAACTGCTCTTTTGACAGTTGAGTAGACAAAGGCCCAGAGAAATTCAAGCGAGAAACTCTGAACCAAACTGGAATACTGTTTTCTAAAACAGTTATTGGACTATACCCCATTGTTTTTCCACATGTTGGGTTCTAGCAAGGAGTAAGGGCAGCAGTAGCATATAAAGGATCTACCCCACCAAGAACCTGGGAGAAATAATTGTTTATAGGATTCTGGCTTAATCAGGAGCTTCTACCCAAATCCCAAAACTAGCTTAATTTCCACCTCCACACCCAGGGCTGTATTAAGACATTAAGAAGCCCCAAGAACTGGAATGATGATTATATGAATAACCCCCACATAGATTCACGTTTTGTAATTCAATATAACAAAATAGTACCAAACTATAAAATGAGGTAAGACAATCAATACAGTATAGTTTCACTCATGGTGACCCATTTAAAACTTCTTTTGAGATTTTAACTATGAAATTTATTTAAAAAAATTTTTGGTCCTAATCTCTGCTTTGCTGTTGTCCTGAACACACACACAGCTGGCCCAGCGGATAACAGCACTACCCGAACATTTGTCCTCAACTCCTGAACACAGAACTGTATACACAGTGGAGACAGGAGCCAAGGCCCTTGGCTAATTCCTTTTCTTTCTGGAGTTAAGTCCCACTGTTTGTTCTATTTACAATTTCTGCCTCTGTTTCCATAGAGATAAAAACACCCAGCCTTTCCATTCCTAGGGCTATATCCATTTTGATCACTTACTGCTTCATGGAAAAAGGATTTTAAAAGATAATATCCTGAAGCATAACGTTATCTATGGTGCACCAATACTGTGTCTGATTGTAGCAATTGCATTATAAATCCTTAGTAGCAAAGTATTAACTTCAGAACAGCAAGTGACCAAGAGAATTTTAGAAGTTTGGATTCAGTGCAGAAAAAGTATTCGAGAAAGGACTGTAAATCAATTAGATGGTAGATACCTTTAAAAGATCATCATCCCATGGTTTTGCTCTCTCAAAACATTTTTAGTGGAAATCTAACAACAAATTCCCCTGACTCTTTGTCTAATGTTCTTTATACCCCATTATCCTGTCTGTGTTTTGTCATCACAACTCAATGATTTCTCCTTCATCAAGATAAAGCTTACTTTTCCATAACACTGTGTGATTCACTACCATGCTGTTTATTAACTGGAATCATCTCTACTTTAATTCACAGTTGTCCAAAGTTGCTTATAAACAAGGGGAACGGTTGTCAACTCACTATAAGCACTTTTACAGATCACTTTCTTTCTTAGAATAAAAATTTTAAATAAAATTGAAAATGACATCTTTAAACTTCTATTTAACAGTTTTGTTTTATTCATATTTTCTTTACTAGAAAGTTCCTACATTTTTTCCAATTATACTTACAAGTTATTTTTAGCTCATATAAGATTCATCATCAAAACAATCCATCTTCCACACTTACAGAAATTTATATTACTAAACATGGAGTTTCTATTTAGAAATGTGCATCCTGCTTGAACAATCTCATTTTTCTTTTCTTACGGGTGCATTTTCCATTTCCTCCTTTTCTATAGCCTTAACCATGCACATCAAAAAAAGTATGAAGTAATTGCAGGATTGATATCCCAGTATTTTCTCATCTCCATGCTCATTCCTCTCAGGTCCAGCACATCTGCCCTTACCTTAAACCAGGAGCAAGTAGGATTTTTCAGGGCATTGACTAAACCCTTGGCTGCAATATGTTCAAACACATACCAACATCTTCCGTCCTCTCTGAATAGGGATTGAAAAAGAGGAAAAGGAGCTCTAGCTGATTCTTTAGCCTCCAATCTTCTTTGTCCCTCAGGTGCTAACCCAATGTGAAATCTGCTGGATCATTTCTCTGTCAGGATCCCTGTTCTTCACTTTTGCCTAGCCTTGCACTCTTCCTGCCCACACCCAAAAGTGACTCCTTAGCTCAAGCCACATCTCAAAAGCAGTTTTGTTAATTAGTACCCTTGATTTGCTTTCTTTTCTTCCTTTCCTTTTCCAAAGCAAAAAAAGAGAGAAAAATAAGTTATAAACTTGACCTTGGCTTTGTCATAACATCACCATCTTATTATATCTTTAAATACTTCTTCTTATACCTTTGTTTACAATATCAATTTTGTATTCCAATCTTTTCTTTGCAAACTAAATTTTTTTTTTTTTATTTTGCTTCTTCCAATCTTTCTTCTCCTTCTGCTATCTTCTCAGCTTATGCTATTCATATGGTGCGCCTCCTAGTCTGTGAATGGTTTTTGCTTTTGAAAGTTGTCCAACTCCTCTTTCCACTGCTTTCCTCCTGAGTAACTGGAATAAAAAATACCTCCTTTTACTAAAGCAGGGTTCCTTCTGGAGAACACCGAGTACTCTGTTATTGATAGCACATAGGACAATGCTCCCCAGAGAACTTGGCAAACGAAGCACAAAGCTAACTTCAGGGTAAAAGCTGTAACCTGGACACACTGTGGATGAGATTAGCAGCTGTGGAAGTAAGACAAATCCATGTGGTAGAAACATAGCATCTAAGATTCATCCATTCAACAAATATTTACTAAGTATCTACAATATGCCAGAGACTGTTCTAGGTGCTTGGGTAACCTCAGTGAACAAAACAGACACAGGTGCTGGGTAACACAGTGATACAGAAACTCAAAGGAGGTGAAGCAGTTAGCCAAGTGGGTACCTGGGAAAAGTGTTCCAGGCTAAGGGAACAGCCTGTGCAAAGATCCCTAGTGCATTCCAGGAATAGTAAATCAGAGAGAAGTCCAGTGAGGCTGGGGCAGAGTAATCAAGAGGAACAGTCAGAGGAGATATATTGGAGGGGCAGAAAGGTAAGGAATAGGAGGTGGTATGGGAAAAGATCATGCACAGCCATGCTGACAATTGTAAAGACTTTGGCTCTTACTCTGTGTAAAATGGGAAGTGACTGCAGCATTCTGAGCAGAGGAGTACATACACTGAGCTAACTTAGGTTTTGACAAGATCACTCTGGCTGCTGTATTGGGGGCAAGAGTTGAAGCAGGGACCCTGGTTAGGAAGCTGGTGCAATACTACAGGTTAGCGGTGACAGTAGCTTTGACCAGTGTGATAGTAGTGACAAGTGGTTGCTCTCTGGATATATTTTGAACATAAAGCCATAGATTAGATGTGGTATGTGAGAAAGAGCTTAGGATCAAGGACGACTTCAAGGTATTTTCCCTGGAAATTTGTAAGATGGAGTTTCCATCTGCTGAGATAGCTAAGATATGGACACAGGAGGTTTTTATTTAGAAAAGTTAAGTTTGGGGCATATGTATTTTGAAAGGTTTATTAGACATAGAAGATGTATACTGGAATCATCCTAAAAGAAAAACTCCTCTCCCCTTTTTTTCCTCCTCCTTTTCCAGTTATTCTCTTTCCCTGTTTCCCAACTGATAATTTCCTAGGGAAATAATTCTGCTTGGACCTTCCAGGTTCTATTCACCCTTAGTCCAACCTATAATCTAGTTCAATAGAAAAATAGAAAATATATCGGGTAATTTTGGAAGATAAAATATATTTCATTGTTAAACCGATTCTGATGGGAAGTCATAATGTATAGCCTATGTCATGGAATTAATGACTTTTAGAAACCTTAGGCAGAATCTACGGCAAACTTCATATTTTATAGCTGAGGAAGCTGAAGCCCAGGGAGTATAAATGACTTTCTAAAGGTCAGTCATCTAGTTATTATGGAGCCAGAGCTAGAACACAGGGCTTCTGCTGCCTATTAGAACCTGCTGCTTCTCATCTGATTTCCTGCTTTTGCTATTATTTATATGCTGCAGCATTCACATTCTATTTCTATATTTTTATTTTGAAATATAAGTCCACACCAGATATTTAGCATAGGGTCGTCCCTTTCCTGGCCTTGAAAACCAAACTCTTTCTTTTCTTTCCTTTTCAAATTAAATGCCTTTTGAGACCTTCAGTGATCCTGAAGACGGAAGGATTATGAATTGTAAAACTTCAAGGAGATAAACGATTTACACCAATAAGATGATCTGGGATTTAAACCAGAGAAAATGTAAGTTTTAAAGACATTTCAATGAGTAGAATTGGGATATATAAAAATGATGACATTATAATAGTTGTAAAAAACATTTATTGAGAGGATGCGGGACTATCACAATTTAGAAACATTTTCTTCAAACTTTCCAGAGGCACTTAGTTCTACTACAGGTTTAATTATAATTTATACTGAAAGATATGGGATCAAATGAGAACAATACTAGATTAAATTTCTCCCAGGTAGAAAATACTGAATAGCTTTATTTATAACCTTCTGCAGTTGTATAAAGTGAAATATTGATTTGTTATAATTTTTTAGCTGTACCTTCTATATCTTCTTAAGGAAATCCTCACAAGACCACAATGTTTCTTAGATCCACAAAGAAGGCCCCAGATTCATTGGGAGCAGTAAATCTTTCTATTCAGCTATGGTAGTATAGAAATAGAATCAGTTCTTTTAAGGTAATTAAATAGTCAGCAGCACAATAATCTTTATATAGAATTAGAACTTACTTTGGAACTTCTTTTCAACCAGGTTCTCTTGCTACATTAATGAGCCAAATAGGGATTAATGGTGATTATAGCAAATCAGTATGTGAAATCGTCAAAGCCTTGTTTTTAAGCACTTTGACTTTTGCCTTTCTGCTTCTCAGTCTTCTGTCATGGGCTTCTCCTTTTCATGCAACACACTTCACATGCAACTCACTCACCATATGGTGCCGTTGCTTACTCTTCAACCTGCCCTGAACACCTCAAATCCCAACTCTCCATCCTCAAATCAATGGCTTTTTACAAATTGTCCTTCTAAGCACAGGAAGGTGATCTACTGAAAATTCAACGTAGCTAGATTATCTACTGAGAAATTAACTTATATCTTATTTCTAAGCTGTAACTCTTTAGGGAAAAAAGGGAGGAAATTGTCTCAGCTTCAAGAATACAGCAAGAATTTGTTCCTAAGGCTGTGCTCCACATACACTGAGGGGATAAGAAAAAGAGATTTGCTGCTGTTTTCAGAGCTATCAAGGAGATTATTTCAGCTAGGGTGGGCCAAGGACAATTCACTAAGCAGCCTTTGGTTTGAGAGTTTAGATCAGGCATTGTACACTTGGGCTACATAGTAACTTGCATAAAATACAATAAAATATGAAGTTGGCCGTAGATTCTGCCTAAGATTTCTAAAGTTGTATGAAATAAATTATATATTATGACTTCTGTTTAAAAATGAAATATATTTTACCTTCAGAAATTACACAGTATATTTTCTATGAATCAAGGCTGCCATGACAGTTAAAACAGAGGGACTACTTATTGGGAATGTGTAAGTACCCTAAACTTGTGCAGAGTCACACAAAGATGGGTCTTCTCACCACAAAAAATGGCCAGTAGTGAAAGTCCTACCATATACGTGTGTATGGGGGCAAAATGGATTCCAGCTAAACTTGAGTTAAACAATCAAAGAAATTCAATATTGCCTCCACAAGTGCTTTAAAGGAATTGTACCTATTGCATATAGCTAATAGGTTCATAAATCACACTTAGAAGAAAGCAAAATCATAAAAGCCACATGATCATATCATTTTAAGTCTTTAATAAAGTAAAATGGGTAAATAGCCATTTCCATTTCTTTTGAAAGTTATGAATTTCTCTACGTGTTCTAGTCATTGTTTTCTTGTATCTAAAATTTTAGTTTCGGTGTATTTAAATTGAAATGCATGTACTAATGGCACCAAGATCTATAGGTAAGAGCCAAATCATGTTTCTTTTAATGAAGAATAGAATATAGAAGCAGAAGTCAATGATAGGAAAAAAAAAAAGACTTCCACTTTGGCCAAATCATCTAAATGAGATGTTTAATTAAAAATTTATTTAGAGCCACTCAGTCCACTTTCAAAGTATATGTTATAGAGTCAAATAATACTGGCACAAAGGTTTCTTATTTAGACAGAGTTAAGGTATAATTTGTTAAAAGTTTTATAGCTTACTTTTAAATCTGATCGTTTTCCCAAGGCTTCCAAGTGACAGCTTCAAATTGCTATGATGATAAAACCGTGGCACGTGCAATAGATGACGTAAGGGCAGCTGGAGGACGGCTTTGATAAATCCTACCAATAATAGGAGGTCATTGGAAATCTTTGGTCAGGAAAGTTATAGGACCAAAACATAACCTTATAAAACTCCTTGAGGTCAAGACATTCATGTCTTTGCTCTTTCTCTGCAAGACCTATAAATCTTGGTCAGTTATAAAGAACAGTAAAAACATATTGTATTGAATTGGCTTAAAACCAAAATGAGCAGATGACAGCAATCATTAGCATCTTTATCAGTAGGCAAATCAGAATTTTGCACGGAGACCTCTATTATCCCCAAGGGAAAATGGCCACATTTACAAATTTTCCATATTTAGCTTCTCTGATCAAAAGCTTTCATGACGCAGAAACTTGTCCCCATGTTAAACATTTTTTCATTATCACAGAGAGACATTCTAAGGTCTACCAACTTTAATTATAGTTGGTAAATTCTCCTTAAGAAAAAAATAAGAGAACTATGGAGAATACAATTTACCTTCTCATTTATACAAAACATATGTAACTTGGGATTTCTGGATTATATGAGTACTATACATTGTGAGGAACACATAAGATCTTAAAATATCATGAGGTCTCAGAATACCTGGAATGCTGGGAGATGTCAGGCATATTATGACATATATTGGTGGTAGTAAGGCCAGACTATGTCCAAAAGGTCAGGTGCCACCAGAGAGACAGACATAAAACAATTTCCCTTCCTCCTGAATATTTTCTTATTACTTTACTTGTAATATACAGAATGTGTGTTATTATGGAGAAGGAATGGACACTTTCCTTGGCAGGAAATTTAAGAAAATATTTATAGGATATAAAATTTTTCCCAAAGTTACCATTTATAAGGTAGGCTTGATATAGAGCTCAATGGTTTCCCATTATGGGAAGCACAGAACATCATGACCTAATTTATTTCAGTTTGTAAAATACCGCTATTACTAATCCCTCAAAAAGCACAATGAGAAAGATTAAACACTAAGGATTAATGAATGTCACCTGTGGCTTGTGGAGCTCTCTCTCTCTCTCTTTTTGAATAAGTAAACTATGCCACAGGATAGACCTGCTGTTGTAGTCAATAAAATTTACTCTGTATCTACTGTATGCACCATGCAATGTCAAGTAGTGTAGAAGGTAGAAAATGAAATCTTTGCCTCTAGTTGTGAAGATAAAATTTACCTGCATAAAGAAAAAATTCACCTGCATGAATTATCCAAAGATCAATGCAAGATAGCATATTATCAAATCCTTTGCTGAAGAGTACAGTCTGTAAGTGCTTTAGAAATCTATTGATTACAAACACCAAGCAAGGCTTATAGGTATGGAAGTTGGACTAGAAGGTAGTCTTCTTACAACAATTGGATTAATGTAGAGGAGTTGGGTAAGGCATTTCAGACAAGATAAATTCATGAGCAAAAGCCTAAGAGTAGATTTAGGTATAGTGTCTACGTATTAGGGATAGTGCTGATGTTGAGCTGATAGAAACATAGGGTTCATGCTGGGTAAAAAGATGGGATAAGGTGGGACAAGCAAAATGAAACCTTGAATTGAAGTCATTAAAGCACCAAAATGAAAAGTTTGAACTCAATGCAATAGATAGCGGTAACTGTTAACTACCAGCAGATCATTTTAGCTTTGAATCAATCCAAAACAAAACTGTAAGTCTCGGCTAGATCTTGCTGTGGGTGAGGAAGAAGAGAGAAATACAGTCCTAACTCAAGGAGTATCCTAATGCATATGTTGAGAGGATTTTTCAAGGACATCATCATCTGTCCTAACACATTTTCCCAACTTTATCACCTGTTACACACACATTGCTAATTCCTAATTAAGTATCTTTGCTCCTGTAGTTGATTTCCAGCCTATGGAATTTTCTGTCCCCTATGCTAATTTTTTTCAGATTGTATCTGTCCATGAAGTTCTAGTTTGTATCTCCTTTCCTCCAGGGTATGTGTTAGAATAACGTCCACCAACACTATACTTGAAGCCCTGATGCCCAAACAGTTAAGTGCCAGGCTGCTAATCAAAAGGTTGGTGATTCAAACTCATCCAGTAGCTCCCCAGAAGAAAGACATGGTGATCTGCCCTCATAAAGATTACAGCCTAGGAAACCCTATGGGACAGTTCTACTCTGTGAGATGGGGTCACTATAAGTAGAAACTCAACTCAGCGGCACCTAACAACAACATACTATAATTAATCCTCGATTTTCTAAATTAATTTTTTTTTTTTTTTAACTCACTGGAGGACTATTTCATGTCTGTATTTACTGAGGACTTGTTTTATCTCCCTTATTTGACTTTAAGCCTCTGGAGGGCAGGGCAAAAAATTATCTCATTTTTGTTAAAAAAAAAATCGTAACAATGCTTGGGATATTTTATTTGTTGCAATGTTAGCTGATTAAATGTATGCATACGTGAATGAATAGATAAACGAATGAATTGATTTCAGATTTTCGCAGAAGAAAACATTCTTTAGGAAGATTAAACCACTGTAAGGACAGGAAAAAAGTGAAAATCACTTAAGCATACCAGTACAAAATAGGAAGAGTACAGTGTAATGGAATGATTTTGACTTTGAACTCAATCTAAGTTTTAATCCTGACTCCTCCAGTTAATAACTGTGTAGCTGGGTCTTCAGTTTCATCATTTTAATTACTGGATAATAACAACACTTAACTCTCAGTATTATCACAGTTAAAGAGACTGTTAAGCACTAACTAATTTCTGGTGATACTTGGTTAATAAATGTTAGCTATTCTGATAATTTTAAGTAGTAAAACTAGGAAAAGAATTAATTGGGAAATAATAAACCTTGAAAAAAAACGTAAATGTGTTACAATCAGTCTGAAAGGAGCCGGTGAAGTACAGAAGACAGAACAATGAAGAGCTGATTTATTGGAGGAAAGAAAGGACTGCTAAGCAGTATTGAAAGATCTAGCTTAGCCTGGAACCCTAACTTTGTAAATTTTTCCAGCGATGTTAATTGGAGTTTGGGATTAGTCTGGAGGGTATGGACAAAAGACAAGAATATCTAAAGAGAACGAGAGTGCTAGTGAAAATTTCCATGAAATGTTAGGTTTTTGATCCATGCTGGTTAAGAAAGCAAGGCAAGTTAAGAAACAGCTGATAGCAAAGGAGGACAGGGAAATGGAAGTTGTCGTTATTTTCCTGCTTCCTTTTCACTGAACTATTTCTCCACTTCGCCAATCCTTACGGCTGCTCAAAATTCCATACCTGGTTATATCCAGTCTTCTACTCTGATCAACCACAGTTTCAATTAAGTCATGGCAATGTGACTTACATTTTACGATTGTCTCATTTATTACCTGCTGTCATGATATACTGTTGTAGGACCTGTGATCATTCAAAATATTCATCTATTCTTTAGAATTCCTATTACGATGTCTTTAGATTTTATGTTTATAAAGAAAGACTAATACTTGCTATTACCCTTAAAGTAACTATACTTGCAGCAGTGTAATTATAGTTTATATTCTCTTGAAGGCATACCTAAGGGAGCACACATTATTTCATGAGTTTGTAAAAAACCTTATAATTATATAATCACCAGGGAAGGCATCCCTTCTGTTCAGGGAGCATATAACAGCTCAGTAGTTTTCCATTTGAGCATTAGTCATACGGGTTTGTCTTAAAGAATTAGGTGCCCTCCCTCAGTTCAAGGTTAACACACTGGAATCACAGGATTCATACTCCCTTTGAGATTGGTTTGTCCTTTCTCATAACTTTTCTTCATCTAAATGAGTTATCTGATATCCTAGGAACTCTTACTTCTAAAGTATAACACTTTAAATGCTCCCCACCATAAGAATTTAGGGAGAACAAATATCCACAAGACTACATTCAATGTTTTCAATGGTCTCTACATACATTTTCTCAGGTGATACAGATATTATAATTTATAAGGGATTTCCATGGGTATTTAGAAATACTATCAACTTGAAGTTCCTCATAAATGGCAAACTATTAAAAATAAAAATAATTAAAAAATAAAAATTGATGAAGATGAATTGCATGAATTTCTTAGCATAAGATACATGTATGGTAGGAAGTTTCAATCAAAAAATGAGAGTGGGGAAAATCCTTTCTTGATTGTTTGGACAAACATAGACTTAAAGAACGATTATTTTTATCAGAATATTGACTTAATGATTTTCTATCCCTTATAAGAAAATACTTCTTAGTATTGTTCATTTGAACTATTATTTTTGGATACTCATTAAAGCTACAGAGTATTACAGTTTACACAAAGTATCTCATGTATAAACTGTTTGTTATGGGTTTTCCTTAGAGAATGTCTAGTTAAAGTTACTAAAGCAAAAGAAAATCCCATAAAATGTATTTACCAATATCAACTAAGTTTTTCCCCAGTCACATGATTCTCTATGTGTGTGTGTTTGTATATTTATGCAATGCATGTCTTATGCAATGGACCCTAAGTTTATCTGAAGTAAACCTCAGTGAATGGCTGAGCTTCATTTCCCTTAGAATTGAGACTCAAGCCACTTCCAAATCACTAAATACAATCTAATTTTCTAATGTTAACTTTTATATTATTTCATTTAAAAATAATCATCATAAACGCATTTCTTGTTAACATAAATAACATAGCATCACCACCTCAAGAACCGTAACTGATTATTGGTCACGTTTCCTCCTCTTCCCCTAAGCTGCTCCTCTTTTATTTTCTCTCTCAGATGCCATCATTTGCCAAGTCACGGAAATCAGAAACCTAGGAGTCATTCTTGATTTTCTTTCTCCTTAACCCCTTATGTCTAATTAATCTCTAAGTACAATCTCTTAATTATATTCTTTCCTGTCCAACCCCATCAAGATTGAGTTAATTCAACTCTTCAGCACCTAAGAAAACTGTCCTATTCCTGGTTTTCTCCCTCCAGTCTCTCTCTCCTCCTAGTCATCCTCCACTGTCCTACAAATGTTAGCTTTCAAAAAAAAAACAAATATAGATCATTCAATAGTTAGGGGCAGAGACTGTGTCACAAGGTCTTGGTCTCAATTCTTTCTGCTGCCGTTTCCTCGCTGAGTAACCTCGGCAAATTACTTAGGTGCACTGTGCTATATTGTTTGTCTTTGTAAAATAGTTTTTTAGTAAAAGTATTTATCACAAACAGCTGTAAAACAAAGAATGAGATAATTCAACAGGTGCTATGTAGATAAATCCTTATGGTGCTATCACATAGTCTGGCATCTAACAAGTTATTAATAAATGTTAACTATTGTTATTTTTTCATTTCCTCCTTAACAGTCTCTCAGTATTGTTGCAGGCAATAGCTTACATGTCTTTTTCCTTCCTAGACTATGATTTCCATGAAATTATGGACATTAACTTATTCTTCCTCTTATGCCCAGTGAATAGCACAGCATCTGAAATCCAGTTGATGTTAATAATTATCCGTTAATGAATGCAAAGTTTTCTCTGAATTATCTACAAAAGCAGACTTACTTAGTATACTACTATTTGCATTTTCTCCAATTATATGTCTCAATTTTTCAAGATCCTACTAATTACCAGATAAAAATATTGTAATAGGTTAACACATAAAAACTAAACTCTATAAAAAAATTAACCTGCAAACATATTGTCCCCAAACTGGTAAAATCCCTAAGCCTGTTTTTAAAGCATATTTCTTCTAAAGGCCCATAAAAGCAAAAATCTTAACCTTTTCATTTTTGGCCTGAGGAAGAGTGGGGAAATTCCATGAAAATCATGAAATTATGCACATTTTTAAGTCAAAGTCATGCATGCATTTTTGGGGGGAAGTATATCAATTGCTTTCATCAGATTCTCAAAAGAGGTATG
Organism: Trichechus manatus latirostris; assembly: GCF_000243295.1. NCBI lineage: Eukaryota > Metazoa > Chordata > Mammalia > Sirenia > Trichechidae > Trichechus > Trichechus manatus. The sequence goes on from NW_004444103.1 coordinate 4,288,772, forward strand.
CAGCCAAGACAGGGTTAATAAATCCTGTTACAGAGAATATAGTACCAGGAGTTGGCAGGGTTCATGACAGACTGGTGGGGATATATTTTTTTCAGTAAGGAAATATTTTGGAACATATCAAATCACACAATGATGGCAACTGCCTACTAGGTCTACATTTATCTGAATTTGAAAATAAATTATATGGAGTCCATGGCCTTGAACTCAAGTGCCTGCCCCCTGAACAAGGGCCAATAAATAAATAAAATTATTAAATCACAGTGCCAATTTTACTACACACTTCTTCACAGTGTGAACTGGTTTTGTTGTCAATACTGCTGGGGTCTTAGAACCTGTGCTGATTATAACTTTGGATTTTGTTTCTGTCTGTGTGTGTGTGTGCAGTCTCCTCAATTTGTGAGGTGATCTAATTGGTACTAATGAAAAGGCATATATATGATACAGAATATCTAAATATGTGACATAAACATACAATATAAAACATAATTATGTAATATAAATATAAGCTATACTATATAATATCAATATAGTTATATAGCATATAGTTGATAATACATGATAGACAACAATGCTTTCTAAAATACATGGTTTTTTAGAGTAATAAACAGAATAATTTGCATATTTAATATTGTACAAGATCTTTTCAAGAATTTGCAAAAAATACCATTTGATTAAAGTCATTATTATCTATTAATAACAAAAAGACATTTATATTTTCATAACTACATGTAAATTTCTTCACACCAACATTCAATAGGGATATACTAGTTTAAGGTAGATTCTTCTTTAGACTCATTTTTGTGTTGCTGCAGTTTGTAAGTGATTTCAAGTTTAAATACATCTAGTGGACCTGGAAGTATATTGTTTAAATGAGTATTTGTCGAAATAGAAGTATAATTGGAACCACAGTTTAGGATTTGGGAACTGATTTTATCGCCTGTGAGTGCCAACAGGTGTTCAGTTACAGGCTACCATGGGGTCAGAAATCTGCCCTGAAGTTGATAATTGACTAAGGGACTGAGATAGAAATAAAATGATTGTGTTATACACATCAACATTTGAAACCAAACACACTGATTAAAAATTCACAGGGTTGCCTCTAAATTCGCTAGTACCGAAATAATAATTATCAACTTTTCCATCTTTATTATCTGTTCTTGTCCGCTTCATAAAAATTAGAAGATTAAATGCAAAAGCCTTCCATTAGTGCAATGTTAAAGCCATAAATTTAAAAACAAATCAGAGAATATGAGAGTTAAGATCCTCTTAGTAACATTAACTTGTCCAACATTGATTATATATAATTCCTGGATTGCAGGTTAGTGTTCTAAATGCACATTTTATTATAAGGCATAAGAAGTGTAGGGAAATTAATGCTGTTATGAAAATTCTAGCTTTTCACTTTCTTGAATAATGACAGTTTAAATTTGAAATCCTAACACTGTATTAGCAAAGGATTCTGCAATTTAAGAAAATAAACTGGTTCAATAAATGAACTATGCTCACTCAATAAAAATGATGCCTGTTCTTGGATGGAACACTTACAGCATCTGCATTTAAAGGTAGCAGAAGAAAACTTTAATAATTCAGTAGTTTTTGCAAACATTGATGAAGTATATATATTACATTATAAAATGATATTAAATATGCCTGAAGATCTGCAAAAGCTTATTTATGTTACATCAAGTTATAAAAATGTTATTCACTAAGTAATGTACAAATGATAA
>NW_004444103.1:4290598-4327313 GCF_000243295.1 Trichechus manatus latirostris
ATATATATACACACACATATATATACCAAAAAAATCAAACCCACTGCCACTGGGTCTATTCTGACTCATAGCGACCCTACAGGACAGAGTAGAACTGCTCCATAGGGTTTCCAAGGAGCAGCTGATGGATTGGAACTGCCAACCTTTTGGTTAGCAGCTGAGTTCTTAACCACTGTGCCACCACGGCACTCTCTCTCAAACCCTCAATCCCTCCCTCCCTCTCTCCCTCCCTCTCTCTACTATACTGAATAAATACATATAAAATAATTCTATTACTATTCATTGCATTTGTAAAGGAACCAAGAAGGCACTAGATAGAATGACAGTAGTATATATCATTAAGATTTCATTATTCTTATGTTGTCTATAATGGACTATAGACCAAAAGGAGTAAAGACAACAAAAACAACAACATGAATGATAAAGAATAGTAAAACTAAATGCCAAGGAGATCAACGGCTTTGCTTGTTTTGATCACTGAAATATAAAAAGTATCTAGAACAGTAACTGGGCTATCAAGGCTACCAAAAAAAATTTGTTACATATTACTTGCATGATATCTTCAATAACATAAAAGTTAAATAAACTCCTTTATTGTTACTGAGGTTCCCTGAGAAAGGTCTGACAGCAGAGCAAACCAGTTACTACTGGCATACAGGCTACTCTAGGAAAAAAAAAAAAAATCCAAAGTCAGGTGGATCTAATAAAAATCCACCCTAGGATAAAATCAGAGACTTTAGCGGTTGCACTTCAGGTCGTCTTACTCATATTTACTTCTCTGGGTTAAACAACAAAGACAGGTGCATTTATTTCAGAAAGACATTGCTAAAATGTCCTAAGAGAGAGAGACAGCGTGTGTGTAGTAGCTTAGACAGGGTGGTAGTGGTCTCATGATTCTCTTACTACCCCAGATGTCCATATAATTAGCACGCTGGGCATCAGGAAAGCATGTTGAGCCTTTCTTAGGTGAATGCAGTATAATAAAAGTGAATTTCATTGGAGGATTCAGAAAAAGGCTATGTCAAGCAGTATAAGTCTCCCATAAATGGGAGACATTGTGAGATGTTAATGGAGTATAATAGTACCCATCGTGGAATAGGTCAATTGAAATTATTCCTATGAACTTGTCCCACAGATAAAAAAAGTTATTGAGTATTTGATATATTACTATGGGCTCTGTAGCCAGGCTCTTACACTCAAATCCCACTTTGCTGCTGGTGACAGGCTGATGAGGAAGACGTGACCTCTGCATTCTAAGAACATTATAGTTAACTACAGGCATGAGGTAGCGAAAGTAAAACCAATACATATATATAAACTTAGAAATGTACAGTCCTATTTCTAAAAAGCAGATGTATGAATAATCCTCAAACACATTTCTGACAATGGCTAAAGCAGCCTCTCCTAAGGAGAAGCATAGTGCTGATGGCTTTCCTTTTGGTCTGTCATATCATTTGTCAGAATGAATGCTGGATTCAGGAGAATGCATTTATCCCTGGTGAGGCTGTAAGTTATGTTTCACTCAGGTCTTGAGGAGGACAGAGTAGTTTGGCCACTCTAATCTCTGTTCCCGGCAGAAGAACTATTTCTTAGCCATTGTGCATGTACAAAGGTAGTTTGTACCTCTGACTCATCTCTCTGATTAGAATACTTGGCCTTTGTTAAAGTATACATTACCTTTCTCAAGGCAAATGTCCCTATTTTATTTGTTTGGCATTAAACTGATAGTCTTTTCAATCTTTTAATATCATTTGACCAATAAAATAATCATGAGAAGCTTTATAACGCAATTATGAATGGCTCCTTAAAGTTCCATCCATGAAAGACGTCCAAAGGAGGTCAGTGTCCCCAGAAGCCTACCTACCTTAGCCCACTTGGAGAAGAGAAATGGAGCCGGACTCATCTACAACAATCACTTTATTCTGTTCATTGATACTTTGTGGGACATCTAAAAGAAATCAATACCATATTTGAAATCAAAGAGGCAGCCTTACAGTGTATTCACTACTTCCATGTTTATCTTAATCTCCATGCAAGAAAGACCTAGTGAACTGCCTCCATAAAGATTACAGCCAAGAAAAGCGTATGCAGCAGTTCTATTCTGTAACACATGGTGTTATCACCAGAGTCGGGATTGACTAGATGGCAATACGTTTGGATTTTTTTGTTTTATCTTTTATCTAGAAAGTAGACCTTTTAGTGTCAAACACTAGAGCTTCCTACCTGAGCTCACCCAGTCCCTTCATGCAGGTGCCACTGAGTCTGCATATACACATAGCAGAATGGCCAGATGCAGATGTTAAAAGCTGAGGCCTCTTTGTTATCATAACTGTATATATACAGGCCAAAACCAGCTCTGACTACCTGTGTATTTAAGGGATGGTGTCTCTCATTACGGGCGTGATAACTACTTATTGGAAGACAAAAACAGACTTGAAAAATCCTCAGAGCAACCGTTTATATAGTTCTATGAAAGCAAGTTAACCTTTATTAAATCCTCTTAGAAACAACTTATACAAAAGAGTGGGATGATTTGGGTTTAACTCTTAGGGTAAATGCTGCTCACACCATGGCTTCAATCAAAAGAGCCTGGGGAACACTAAAGGCAGGCAGACACATTTCACCCAAGTTAACTGAATCACTTTTCCCTGTTAGACTATAAGTCCCTAGAGGGAAAGAACTATGTGGTAAGTAACTTCTCATATTCACCTTCCTTCCAGAGTAGAGCACAAAATAGTGCTTAGAATGTACCTAAGGAAATGACAACAATTATGAGTAATTCTGCTCATGTCAGTCTAGAAGATCTTAAAGAAGCTTCTCGCACATTTCTAGTCAAGACATTGTGCTAGATTACCTAACAGGGAGACCAAGGCACCATGAAAGCAGAACCGATATAAGGGAATTTAATAAAAAAAGAAAACCAGAAGAGCGAGAAATGCAAAATTTTAAAGAAACTACTTAATTTCAGCACACGCATATAGGTAGTCCCCAATTTACGACTTATTCATGTTATAATGAACCTCACTTATGAACATCGTTTTTTTCCCTTTTTTTGTGCTCTTATCCTTAGTAATATGTACTACATACAATGTTTCAGCGCATAATTTCCTGATGTCATCATTCTCAGATGTAATATTTCTAACTCCCAGAGACAAATAAAGATCGGATTTATAAAGAGACTGGTAATTAAAGGCAGTAATAATGAAACCCCCCCCCAAAAAAAATGAAGTATTCAACTCACATCAGAACCGACTTATGACAGAGTAATCTCCCGAACGAAACCCTGTCATAAGTAGGGAGCTACCTGTACAGTGAAACCTGTGAAAGCCAGAGCTTGATGAGACTGCCTTGTTTTTCCAAGTCTCACAGGTTTTCTGCCTTTGACAGCATGCGGTCTTACCACTTTTCTATGGTTAGTTTTAGTGGAAAACATTTGTGTTTTTCTTCTCTAACAGGTTTCTGCCTTAAACAGGTTCCAGTTTTTACAGGTTTTACTGTACAAAAGACCTCTTTAAAGCGTGAAAAAGCAAAGATGTCACTTTAAGTACTAAGGTGTGCCTGACCCAAGCCATGGCGTTTTCAATCACCTCATATGCATGTGAAAGATGTGAAAGCTGGGCAACGAATAAGGAAGACTGAAGAAGAACCGATGCCTTTGAATTATGGTGTTGGCAAAGAATATTGACTATACCACGGACCGCCAGAAAAACGAACAAATCTGCCTTGGAAGAAATATAGCCATGATGCTCCTTAGAAGCAAGGATGGGGAGACTTGGTCTCACATATTTTGGACATGTTATCAGGAGGGACCAGTCCCTGGAGAAGAACATCATGCTTGGTAAAGTGGAGGGTCAGCAAAAAAGAGGAAGACCCTCAACGAGATGGCTGCAACAATGGGTTCAAGCATAACAACGATCGTGAGGATGGCGCAGGACCAGGCAGTATTTCATTCTGTTGTACACAGAGTCACTATGAGCTGGAACTGCCTTAACAGCACCTAACACACACACACACACACACACACAAACACACACACAGAATACATTTTCATCATTTTGGAAAATTTAAATTTTATTTTGCAATTTAACATTTCTTTAATTTTTAAAATATGCATGGGAAATATATTCTGAGATTGTGGGCTTAAAGGTCACATCATCCTTGTCAAGATGAACACTAATGAGTAATCTTTTAAAATAGAAAGACATAGAAACATATACTAACTCATACTCTCAATTTAGTCTAGGACAAATAATTTATTTAGTCTATGTATCTAAACTACTGGATGTCATTGAACTGATGCAAGGCAAAACTTTCGAGAGAAATCTTAATCCTACTACTTATGTGAGTTAAAAGCATACCATCATGCCAAAACTAAATGACCACCACCATATGTCATTGGGGCCCTGATGGCAAAGTGGTTAAGAGCTTGGCTGCTAATCAAAAGGTCAACAGTTCAAATCTACCAGCTGCTCCTTGGAAACCCTATGGGGCAGTTCTACTCTGTCCTACAGGGTTACTGTGAGTCGGAATTGACTTGAAGACAACAGGTATATGTCATTAGGGAATTTAAAATTAAGACAACAGTGAGATAATACTACACACCTACTAGAATGGCTATAATACAAGACACTGACAATATCAAATGCTGGGGGGATGTGGAGCAACAGAAACTCTCATTCATTGCTGGGCTGAATGCAAAATGGCACAGCCACTTTGGAAAACAGCATGGTAGTGCTTACCATATGGCCTAGTAATTGTGCTCCTGGGTATTTATCTCAATGAACTGAAAACATATGTCCACACAAAAACTTGCATATGAATGTTCATAGCAGTTTTATTCATAATGCCAAAAATTGGAAGCAACCAAGAAGTCCTTCAATAAGTGAATGGATAAACAAACTGAAGTACATCCATACAACGGAGTATTACTCAGTGATAAAAAGAAATGAGTTATTAACTTACATAACTCCTGACCAATAATGTTCAAATAGGGCCTAAGGGACCCATCGACCATTTATTCCTCAAATCTTAGAACTTATTATCAAACCAGTTCTCCTAACTTCTAGGCACCTGGACTATATTATTATGGTTCTCCAGAGGAATGTTCTCACAAAATATCTGCATAAAATTATGCTCTCCCATTTCTGAAGTAATAGAAAGCTCTGCTCATTTCTCTTTTAATCTGTGAACTGCTAATACTTTAAGATTAACTCCATATTTCTTCCCCTTTGAGGTCTTCTCTCTTTGACTGCACTGACCACTCTTTCCTTTGGGCCACCACTATGCTTTACACTTATTTATTGCATTTACTGCCCAATTAGATTTATACAAGCTGTGAGCTCCTTAAGGGTAAGGATGCTTCTTTCATCTGTGTGTTCCAAGAGCTCAGCAGAGTGCCAGGCAAGAAACAGAAGTTCAGTATTTATTTATGGGATGATGTTGAAGCCACGTGTTGTAAAACTCTTATTAAATAATTGCAAAATAAGTTCCTCTCAGAGATCAGAGTTATGAATTAAAAAAAAAATCTTTGCTGCTTCTTTTTACAAAAGAAGAGGTGTATATATATGTGTGTGTATATGTGTGTGTGTGTGTGTGTGTGTATTCTTTTTTGACTTACAAACCAAGAAGCTAAATGCCAGAAGGCTGTCCTAAATAAAATTTACCCTTAACGTAAGTAATCTAGTATGAGCAATCTGGTGTTATTCCACCATTACCCCATCCTGTCTTATTCTTGCATCTGTGCTATTGTAACATTATCTTGTTAAAACGTCCTCAAGTCTATTTTGGAAGCAAGTGGGATATGATCAAAATATGTAAAATATGCAATATGAGGCTAAATATGAAGGTGCTGTTTTAAAGCTCCTCTTTAGTTCTCTTTGTTCCCTGAATAATGTTCCCTACATTTCAGTAGAATACCAAGCAGCTGTGCTCTCATTACCGCAATATCTGTTCTTATATACTTAATCTTGTCTGGTTCAGTTCTGAGTAGGCGATACAGTATGTTCTCCATAATTTGTTTTCTAATGCATGTCCACTTTTGTGTCATATTATTCTTTTATTCTTAAGCTATTTTTCAAAATAATAAGACAATCTAGTCAAGATTCTTTCTAAGTAGGATATGCGCACATTAGCTCATATAATTAAGGCAATAGGAAATACAATTTGCCTCTTAACAATACTGAATCACTGAATTCAGGAAACCTGTATCTAGATTTAAGAAGCCCTGGTGGAGCAGTGGTTAAGCGCTGGGCTGGTAACCTAAAGCAGTTTGAACCAGCCAGCCACTCTGTGGGAGAAAGATGTTGTAGTCTGCTTCTCTATAAGATTTACAGCATCGGAAATTCTATGGGGCAGTTTTACTCTGTTCTGTAGGGTTGGTCAGAGTTGAAATCAACTTGATGGCAATGAGTTTGGTTTGGGTTTTTGGTATCTAGATTTAGATTTAGGATTAATTGTGATTTCTTGGAAAGTCATTTGAAAAGTTCTTTGCAACTCTAAAAATCTTACGGCTCCATCAGCGATGCCGACAATGACAGTGAGGTACTAAACCCATGCATGGCGAGAAGGATACATACTGATTTGCATGTAAACAGGCTTATGTTTATACATTGCTTTGTATAACAAGCAACAATACATAACATGTGAAAATAATACTCCATTCAAATTAATATAAACTAAAAAGATTCAAACTGCAGAACTCAGTATTACACGTTTTTGCTATTAACCTCTTAAATGTATTGTCAATATTACATTATTTAGTTTTTTAACACAAATGAAAATATGGCTTTCAAAAAATGACAAAATTTTCCAGCCTGGTATGCAATGTGGACCATGGTCTCTGATCCTACTTTATCTATCTTATCTGTATACAAGCATTTCTTACCGCTCATGAGTTAAAAGCCCATCCCCTCTCAGACTCATTTCACTGTTGAAATATAATGCAGGTTCATTCCTACTTTCAGTTATTTGCTTCCTGAAAAATGTACTCAGTCTGTTTAGTGATAAACAGAAACTCATGTGTATTTCAAGGCCTACCCACAAGGTTTGCCTCTTTTATGCAGCATTCCCCAGTTACCTGGATTCCCTGGATGATGAAAATGGTTAACCCACTCGGCTACTAATCCAGAGGTTGGAGTCTACCCAGAGGCACCTTGCAAGAAAGGCTGGGTGATAGACTTCAGAAAAATCAGCCACTGAAAACCCTATGGAGCACAGTTCTACTTTGACACACATGGTGTCAACTGGACTGCAACTGGAAAAAAAAATCTGGCTCTCTGGTTCAAAATAATCTATCCATTTTTTAAATTTTTATAGTACCAGAAAGTCCATACTTAACTTCTAATTTAACAACTACTCACACGTCACCTCTGGAATAGACGAGCTGGCTCACCCATAAGCATGCATTCTCCTCCTTGACACATATTTGGACAATATTTCTCAGCCTCCTTTTATCTGGGCAGGCCATGACTGGTTCTGGCCAGTGGAATGTGGGCAAATATGATGTTCACCACTTTGCGGCCTGACCCTTAAACCTCTTTCACAATCCTGTACGCACTCTCCTTCTTTGTACTTTTTCACTGGTGAGCAAGGGCTACAAGATTCTAGGGGATGGCAGAGGTCCTAGATGGAAAGAGTGTGGGTGCCTCAATGACTATATGGAAGACAGCTCCTCCTCCTTCCCCAATAGGTCACTTTATATGGCATTCTTGTTGTTCATAATTTATTTTTTACTTCCCTCCTTGATTGTAAAAGACTGGGAATATATCCCACCACTTTTGAAATTCTCTACATAACCAACCACAATTTTTTTTAAACATTCTATTTATTTTTAGTGGCAATATATACAACCAAACATACATCCATTCACAATTTCTACATAAAAAGTTCAATAACATTGATTACATATTTCACATTATGTCACCATTCTCACTATCTGTACACATACTATTAACATTACATTAATTTAGGCTCTCTGCTGTTTAAAGTTCTCACCTGTGATTTCGATTAACTGTTGTCAGCTTACACTCATATAATTCTTTATAAGAGCACTATGCTCAATGCAAACATTCTTTATTAATTCGGCTAAACGGTTATTTAGTTTAATGATGGCTTCATGGAGTAATTTTGGTTCAAGGTTTAAAGATTATTTCAGGTGTTAGATTCAGGTGTTCCCTCCAGTCTCAATGGATCTAGTAAGTCTGGTTTCCATATGAGTTTGAAGTTCTGTTCCATACTTCTTCTCCTCTTGCTAAAACATTCAGTAATGGTAGCTGGGTTCCATCCATATCTTAGGGTAATAGAAGTAGTAATTTATGGAGGCAATTAAGCCTGCAATCCATTTCCTTCTCTGATTCCTGTGTCTACTTCTTTCACTGCTGTTCCTGGTGAATGCAGACCAATTGTTGCATCTTGGGTGGCCACTTGCAAGTATTTACTACCCAAGGTAGTGGTCACTGAACTAGGAGCAACCACAATTTTTTATAGCATTCATTCCACATGAGTGTATTTTTAATAGAAAATATGTATTGTCTTAAAACTTCTGCCGTATTATTATCCTTCAATTATATGCCTCCTATTATTCCTAAAGGAGTCTAAATGTTTAACTATTTTATATATTTACACACTCTTCATTGATCATGCTAATACCTCTTCCTGTAATTAAAAAAGTAAAGCAAAAAATTAGTACACACTTACTATTCATTATGAAAAGAATGACTAATGTACAGATTTTACTATTCTGATTGTCACTCTCTATCCACCAGCTTCTCCTTGGAAACCATGTGGGGCAGTTCTACTCTGTCCTACAGGGTCGCTATGAGTCAGAATAGACTTGATGGCAACAGGTTTTAAAAGTCCACAAGTACATTGTCAAGTCGCTGAATAACATACAACTGGTGTATTAATGAGTTCATGGATCATTTATCAGTGGTGATACCACAGCAAACCAAACCCACTGCCATTGAGTCGATTCCAACTCATAGCAACCCATAGGGCTTCCAAGTCTATAATCTTTATGGAAGCAGACTGCTACATCTTTCTCCCATGGAGTGGCTGGTGGGTTCAAATCGCCGACCTTCTGGTTAGCAGTCAAACACTTTTAACCACTGTATCACCAGGGCTCCTTATCAGTGATGACACAAATCAAAATTATTTACCTCAGAAATCTATCTTTGTTATAATACCCTATAAATACATTCAATATTTGAATCTCTACTTTGAGGGAGGAAACTAATATTAATTGAAAGCTTATTTTATGCCAGTGGTTTACATTCATCATTGTACTTACACCTCACAATCACCTTGTGAGGCAGTTATTTTTATCCCCATTTCAGAGATCAAACATCTTAATAAAGAAAGAACTCATTAATGGTAGCACCACGACTGAAACTCACATCTGCCTTACTCTTTCTTTCATGCTTTTTCTCTCTGGCACATATTTCCACCATGTGCTTTTTCATGACATCTTATTTGAAGTATTTCTCTTTTCTAAATATCAACATGTAAGACAAATAATTATTATTTAATGAATTCCTACATTATGCTAGACATAATAAAGTTTTTAAAATCACATGAAAAAATTCCTTTTATCAAAGAGGTCACATTCACAGGTGGCGACCTCTGTTGTTAAGATAATTTCTATAACATTCTCCTTTCCTCCACCCTGTAAATCCTTGCTTTCAATCCACTGTCATCAGATTATATTGCTCATTACCTTGATTGTTGCAGTCATTTACTGATCTAACAATTATCTCCTCCTTGTTTCTCAGCTATTTTAGCTCCCACCTCACTGTCACTCTCTCTACCATGGCTCTTGATTTTATTATTAACAATTGCAATACATACATACACGCTCCTTTCTAAAATCTGACCTCTTCATTCCTTTAACTCCTTTCCCCAAACATCTTGTCCTCTACATTATATCAGCCATTCAACTGCATGGTCATTTCTAGACCTGGTTATTACCAGTAACACTTGTACTTCCATAATCTCAGTTTCATGCATCCAGTTCTTTGACCACCATCTCCAATCTTTCCAGCTCATTCCCTCTAGTATCCAACTCAAACAATCATTTGATCTCACTAAGACCTTCAACCGGTTGATCTTACATGCTTTCCAATGTCCCTCAATACTTGATGTCCTCTACTCCCTCTCTAAAAAAACCACAACAAAACCCAATGCCATCGAGTCAATTCCAACTCATAGCAACCCAATACAACAGAGTACAACTGCCCCATAGAGTTTCCAAGGAGGAGCTGGTGGATTCAAACTGCCAAACTTTGTGGTTCGCAGACAAATTCTTAATCACCCTAACTTCCTCTCTACCCACATTAAATCCCAGGGCAAACTATTGCTTGCAATTACTACATAACCTTCTTCACTAGGCAAAATTATAATCCTGGTTAATCTAACTCTCTGCCTCTTCCACTCTAAACATGTCTGGAAAGAAAAGCACAACTTTGAATGATCTCACTTTAAATTCAACTTGAAAAACTGTCTGAACAGCCCTAAAATTGCCAGTAATCACACTACATTTCCCTAGTCCATGTACTTTTCCACCCTCCTAAATGACATTTCATACCTTCTCCTTTCTTCTTAAACTTCCAACACCTCCATTCTAATACGCACTCTCAGCTGATGACTTTGCTTCTTTCTTCACTGTGAAAATTGAAGCAAAACACATCTCCAGACACTCTCACAGCCACGTATATTCACCTGCAACTGAACACATCTACTCTGCTTTCTTGCATTTTTCTAGAGACAAATGGTATTAACATGTCTCTAAAACCTGCCCTTGTCCATTAAATACAATTTCCTGTCACATATTCAAGAACACAGAGCCCTGGTGGTGTCGACCAAAAGGTCAGCAGTTTGAATCTACTAGCCACTTTTCGGAAACCCTATGGACAGTTCTACTCCATCCTATAGGGTCTCTATCAGTCAGAATCGACTTGACAGTAGTGGGTTTGGGTATTCAAGAACACAGTTTGAAATTTATTCCTTGTTCTTCTGCAAAATTAATTCATCCTCATATTGAAGAGACAGGATTACCACAAGCAAATAAAGATGCTGTTTTTCTCCCATCTTAAAAAAAATCCTTTTTTAAACCTCATTTTCTCCAGATTATCTTCTCCCTTTTGCAGCAAAACATCCTGAAATATTCAACTATTCTCAGTAACACCAATTCCGTTCTTCCTATTCTTTCCTTAATCTTCTTCAGTCAGGTGTTTCTCCTAATCATCACAACAAAGCAATTCTAGTCAAGGTCACCAATGACTTCCACATTGCCAAATCCAGTGGTCACTTTTCAGTTTTTGTCTTACTGGGCTTAACAACATCTAGTATCATGTCCTTGTAGGCTTTCTTCACTTGGCTTCCAGGACACTATACTTTTGGTTTTCTTCTAACTACATTATTTTTCCATCTCAGCTTCCTTTTCTGATTTCTCCTCCTCTTCCAAGTCTCTTTATTTTTCTTTTTTTATTGTACTTTAGGTGAAGGTTTACAGAACAAATAGTTTCTCATTAAACAGTCAGTATATATATTGTTTTATGACATTGGTTAACAAACCCATGATATGTCAACCCTCTCTCTTCCAAGTCTCTTAATGTTGGAGTTCATGAGAGCTCAGGCCTTTATCTTTTCTCTGTCTACATCCACTCCCCTATGACTTTTAATAACAGCTATGTGCCCAAGTCTTCCATATGTATATTTCCTGCCCAGACATATGGTCTGAACTTCAAAACCCTACATCCAACTGCCTACCTGACATTCACTGAGATGTCTAACCGAGATCTCCAACTGAACATGTCCAAAGCTGAATTTCTCATTACTCTTACCCCCACCCCCTAAACAAATCTATTCTCCTCAAAGTCTTTCTCATTTCTCATTTAAGCAGATGGCAACTCCATCCCTTCAGTTCAAAATCTTGGTGACTCATTCCAGATTTTCCCTTTTCTCACATCCCATATCCAGTTTGCTGGAAATACTTTTATAATATCTTAAAATATATCTAGAATCCAACTACTTCTCAAAACTTCCATTGCTACCACCCTGGTACCAAGCCATCATCATCACTCACTAGGATTACTATAATAATCTTTTAACTGGTTTTCCTGCTTCCATTCATGTGTAAACTATTTTCTATACAGGAACCAGAGTGATCTTTGTAAAATCTAAGTAAGATCAGGTCTCTCCTTTGCTCCAAATCCTCTAAAATATTCTCATCTCAGAGTAGAACCCAAGTCCTTACAAACAAAACAAAAAGGCACTACAGTGACTATAGGATCAGGTCCCACTTCTTTTCTGACCTAATAGTGCCCTCACCCACTCCCTTCCATCTACCTAATATTCTTATTATTCAGCAAGCGAACTAGGCATGCTCAGGCTTTAGGGCTCTCAGTAGTATAACTTCTTGGAATGTTATCCTGTCAGATATCTGCTTGGCTAATCCCCTGAATTCCTTCTACTCTTTGCTCAGAGGCAACCTTCTCAATGAAACTAACTCTGACTACCCACTTAAAAAATGGAATCTGACCTTCTTTCCTTCTCCTCTGCTCTGTGATTTCAATAATAGTTATCATTTTCTACTATATACATACTTTGCATATGTGTATATGTGTGTATATTCCAAGTAAAGTAATACAAATGCCTAAAACGGTGCCTGACACATAGTAAGTGCTCAACAAACATTTATGGAATAAATTAATGAAGCATAAGCTAAAACCTACATCCGACACATAATACACAACACACACACACAGCTCTAAAGAGAATTGGAAATTTTTCCTCAATAATTGAGATATGACAATGATCTACATCTAAAAGATAATTAATAATGATGTATATAGGATAATAGGCTCTCAAAGTTGTGAAGAACCTTCATGGTTATATAACCCAATCATGCATATAATGTTTATATTTCTTCTACATGTTTTCCCATATTAATTTTCTAGTCTACGCTTGAATGCTGCAGTAATGGTGGACCTTTTACATGGTTTGAGGTGAGAAAATTGAAAGTCAAGGTTATTTAACATTACCTGTCTGTCTTAGAAGAAATACAGCCAGAATGCTCCTTAGAAGCAAGGATGTCAAGATTTTGTCTCAAGTACTTTGGACATGTTATCAGGAGGGACCAGTCCCTGAAGAAGGACATTATTCTGGGTAAAGTGGAAGGTTAGAGAAAGAGAGGAAGACCCTCAATGAAATGAATTGACACAGTGGCTGCAGCAACAATGGGCTCAAGCACAGCAACAATTGTGAGGATGGCGCAGGACTGGGCAGTGTTTTGTTCTGTTGTGCACAGAGTTTGGAAGCAACTGGAGGGCACCTAACAACACCAACAACAACAACAAGACTACATAGCAATTACAGAAAGTAGCAAGTCTAAAATCAGAAAGCAGGTCACCTGCCTACTAGTCTGGTGCCCTTCGCCATACTCAACACTACATAGAAAACCTCATATGCATTTAAATATGTTGTTGTTGTTACTATGTGCCATCAAGGTGATTCCAACTCATAGAGACCCTCCATATGTCCATTGAATAACCCAAATAACTACTTTATTAATTGACAAAAAAAAATTATACACCTAAAGTCAATTTAAAACATTAACAGTCTGTATATGTAGAAGAACCTCAAAAAAAAAAAAAAAAAAGCGGGGGCGGGGGGGAGGGGGAAGAGTCCACCCATGGTCTGGAGCTGTTATATTCTTCCCAACCTTCTGAGAGTGGGCTTTAGGTGAGGTCTGTGTGACAAAAAGTCTGAGGTAGAGGGTCACTGGGTAACTGTGAAACACCATTGTACTATGCTCTAACAAATCCACCTTTGTGTTAGAAAGAGGAAAACAAGAACAAACAAAATTTGGATAAAATGAAACCCTATAAAAAAGTCTCCCTCCCTAAATAATTGAGGAAAATACTGACTATATATCACTTAGAAGTCACTATACTTTCTACTACCTGGCAAGTAGAAATCTCCCTATGCTCAGAGATACTAAATACTGACAAAATCCAAACACTCTCTCTGAATTGTGAAAGTTTTTCAAATTTTAATTATGTTTTGGTCTTCTGCTCAATGTACCACACTATGATTCAAATGAATACCAAAGTAATAAAATTATAAGAGACAATGAAATACTTATAATTAGGATGCCTAAAGACAGCACAGCAATCATGAATAACAGACTCAAGTGCTTGGTGAAATCATTAAACTCTTCAAATTTCCAAAGATCTTCCTATCACAGCTCTCCTGTGTAAAGATGCTATATTTAATGGATAAAAGAACAATTTTTATTACTGTGAGACTCAGAAATGTAAAACAGCTTGACATTTTTGATTCATCACGTAGGTATATCATGTTCAAATAGACTTTATTCTGTGCAGCTAAATAAAAACTTAAAACTTCAAAAGAACACACTGTCTTAAAATCCTTTCTCAGAAGAAGCAAGTTCTTGATACTGTTTTAGAAAATAGAAAAAAAATTGTTTTCAAAACAATAAGCACACCTCTTTAAAATTTGCGTAAACCAGGGCTTTGAACAGGTTCATTCTGTTTCGAACCCCTGCTGAGAATTTGTATTTCTAACAGGTTCCCAATGCTGCTGGTTAGGGACCAATTCTGAAAAGCACTAGTAGAGCACTGGTTCTCAAAATTTACTATACATGAGAATCACCTGGGGATCTTCTTAAAATGTAAGTTCTGATTCAGGATATCTGGGGTAGAAATGAAAATTCTCAGCAGGGGTTTGAACCAGAATGAAACAGTTCAAAGCCCTGGGAGTACACTTATTCTAATTGGGTCCTCTTCCTCAAAAGACCTTCTCTACTTATGCCCTTGTTTTCTCATTTTATATATTTATATATATATGTGTGTGTGTGCGTGTGTGTATATGTATATATGTATATATATATATATATATATACACACACACACACATAAATAAACCTAAACCAAGCTTGTTGCTGTCTAGTCAATTCTGACTCACAGCAACCCTATATGTTGTTACATGCCATGGAGTTGGTTCCAACTCATAGCGACTCTACAGGACAGAGTGGAACTGTCCCATAGGGTTTCCAAGGAGCGGCTGGTAGATTCGAACTGCTGACCTTTTGGTTAGCAGCGGAGCTCTTAACCACTATGCCACCAGGGCTCCACACACACACATATATATATATATGAGTGTGTGTATTTGTATATATTTACACATATATGTGTGTGTGTGTGTATATATATATAGATAGATAGACATAGGAAGTCCCTGGGTTACGAACGAGATCTGTTCCTAAGTCTGACTTTAAGTTAAAATTGTAGGTAAGTCAGAACAGGTACATACAGTTCTTATTTAGCTTCAGTTAGTCAAATGTTTGCCTTAGTATATAGTATGTATTTTACCTTTCTGTGCATATAAAGGAAACCCTGGTGGCATAGTGGTTAAGTGCTACGGCTGCTAACCAAAAGGTCGGCAGTTAAAATCCACCAGATGCTCCTTGGAAACTCTATGGGGCAGTTCTACCCTGTCCTATAGGGTCTCTATGAGTTAGAATCGACTCGACAGCAACAGATTTTTTTTTTTTTTGGTTACGCATATAAAACACTTAAGAACGCTCCCAAACCACACAATGTTTTCATGAGCGTCACAAAATAGTGCATGCATTCATTATTACAAACCACCATATTTAACTTGAAACTTTAATATAATACGCTTTACGGCAGTCTGTTCTTCAGTACAGTTTGTCTGTAAGTCGGATGTTGGTAACCTAAGGACTGCCTGTATTATATACATATGTGTGTTTCTGTGTAGACGAATGCCTATTAGCTTCATAGGTCTAGAAAGTTAAAACTACGGAGATATGACTTTAGAATGGGAAGAAAACTTTCCAGTAATCAATTCCAAACCCCTGATTTTACTGATGGAGAAACAGAAGTGAAAATAATTTAAAAACCTACTTATCAACAGAAACCAGGTCTCCTGACTCTCACTGCAGTGCTCTCTCTAATATTCCACACTGCCTCACTGTTTATGGAGCCCTGTGGCTGCAACCCAACAGGTCGGCAGTTTGAATCCACCATGTGCTCCTTGGAAACCCTATGGGGCAGTTCTACCCTGCCCTATAGGGTCTCTATGAGTCAGAATCGACTTGACAGCAATGGGTTTGGCTCTTTTGGGGTTCGCTGTATACACTGAGCTGATAGAGCCTCAAGAAACAGTCTTTACTAGACCCTTATGCTTTGTTACATATATGTTATATTGATAATCTTTGCTTGAATAGATTAAAAAAGACTCAACTTCAGTTGCAAAATTCTGACCTGTATGGAAAGTTATTCATAATATCCTTCATGTTTTAAATTACCTATTTTCAAAGGTTAAAGAAATAAAAGGAAATGAAATTGTTTTGCCGGGAGAAGAAAAATATTCTATGTCAATCTTGACTCAAAACTAAATATACAATTTGAAAGGAATGGGTCACATCCTGTAGTGTGATACATATATATATATGAATGTCTATTATATTTCTCTTTTTCCTTGTCATATAAGTTACACAAAGCAAAAAAAAAAAAAAAAAAAGAGCAAGTGAAACCAAACGCTAAATAACTGTACTCCTTGCACAGTCAATCTTCCCACTTCAGGTGGGATTATAGATCTTTTAGTTACTATGTTGGAGTTGTAAACAAATCCTGGTGATGAGAAAATGACTTCTTAGATCAGTGTTTTTGAAAGTTTTAGTGTTCATGAGATTTACTCAGATGTCCTGTAAAACCTATGCATCTAGCTCCCCCTTTAACTCCTCCCTCCCCCACTTACTTGGAGATTTTTAACAAGTATCCCAGCTGCTACTGATGCACTGTATGTTGAATGGCAGAATTGTTCTTTACCTTGTTTGCCTTCTACCAATAGTACAACTGATTGTTCCAGAAAGGTACTCAATAGTTGAAGACCTGGAATAACTCCAACTGCCTCTACATGTGTATATATATAAAACTGTGCTAATAATTTGTAGGAAACGTACATCCCTGCCTTACATGGAACCTGCCTTCAAAGAACAACATCTTCCTAGGAAAGGACTTATTTATACAAACACAAGGCAGAATGTGTCAACGGACCTGGAAAAAGCCAATTTAAAACTTAACGACTGAAAAAAAAAAAAAAGAGGTGGCACTTTCATCTTAGATGACAATGTGGACAATGTGGAGGGAGATCTGAAGGTGAGGGAATGGGCAGTGGGAAAGCAGGGTGATGATTAACAGAATCATGGAATCTCACATTTGGAAATGTCTATAGACATTATCCAATTCAGCTCCCCATCTTGTCCTTAAATCAGTTCTGCAATATTCTTAACTAAGGGGTTGATGACTTCTGATCGAACAAATCCTGTGACAAATGAATGAGAATTTTTTTTAAAAAAAGGTAACTACGTTTATCTTACCTAAAATAATAAGTTTAGCAAAAAATATTTAGGATGTATGCTTTTGAATTTTTGCATTAGGGTAAGTTTTTACTACTTAGCAGAAATTAGCTGTGATATTGCTTCTTGTGCTCCCCTGAATTTGATTAAGTACTTGGGCCAGATAGGGAAAATCTATGATCAAAATGAATGAAGTAATTAAATTGTGTCTCTAATGAAGTAACTTTGGGGAAGTTGTACTATTAATAAGTAATCTCCATACTACAGCTGCCAGCAAAGGGAGGAAAGAAGTAAATTAAAAAATAAAACAACCCTAGACATACCTTGGCCTGCCACCAGTGCCAATTATGTCTCTCATCTGGATGACTTCTTGAGACCCAAAGGTACTCTTTCAGCTTTTCCTGCTCAGTGGAGGGAGGGGGTGTCACTTGACAGGGAGTCAGTAGAGTCAAGCTATACTCTTCAAGAAGCCATGTCCACGTGTGTTATTCTTCACCTCCACCTCGGCATTATTCTACTCTGGGGGAAAGAGTTAGGACAAAGGGGAAAGCTAGTCTTTCTTTGTTTATTGCAGCCAAATTAAAAGCTTATGCCTAAAGAGCTTATATCTGTGAAGACTCATGATTTTTTTTTTTTTTTTTTTTTTTACCATGGTGGGTCATGTGAGGAAATCCAAATAAACTGTTTCTTTTGTTGAACTCAGTATCTTGTTAGACCCCAGTACTCTGTGAGAATTTTACTCTGAGGTGACATATATATATATTCCCTTGATCCTATCTGACAGCAAGTGACCACAGTGGACCCCTTACACACTTCTACATACCAGGTATAGTGCTTAAACTCTTTGGACAAACAATAGAATTTTGGAAGTGTGGCTTTACTGTGTGTTTTTGAGTGATTTGTCTATAGGCTCTGAGAAGATAGGTTACTTTTGACACTGACTGAAGTTTGTATCCTTCAAGCAAGGAACACTTACCACACGATCCCTCTATCAGGGACATATAAGTTACTGTAGAAGCTTGGGGGACCTGCCTCAAGCAAGTTAAAATGATCAGAAGAACAAGACAACTAATTCTGTAGTTGTAAGATTCAAATTATTAGAAAATCCATCATTTAATTGAAGAGATATTAGTATCCCTGTAATTACCACCAACGGGTATGGGTTCTAGCTGTCAAAATATATAGAATAAGTACAGTACTCTTTGAATTGACATCCACTCAAATATTTGAAAATTTCTATTTTGACCTTTGAATGTTCTATTCTCCAGACTAAACAACAACAGCTATTTTATCCCTCTTGATCCTCATGTGACATTGATTAGTCCCCCTGTTTCTTCTGAGCAGTCAGGTTTTCCTATATTCCTCTTGAAGAGATGTCCACTGAAACAAAAAACCCAAATAAAAGTGGCTTAAAATGTTAAACAAATGTATTATCTCAAGAACTCATTTTCTTTCCACCTTTATCCTGCAATAGACAAAATTCTGATTATAATCCATTCATATAAAACAAAAATGATTAGATTTACATGGCATTTTAAAATACAAATGTTTTAAATACTAACATGTTGTTATGATCTAAAGTGCCAAAACACATTTTGGAAAATATTTTGGAAGCATGTCCTCATAAATTGTCTGCAAATACATGAAATGAAGGAGAATTTTGGCAATAATAATTTATTTTGTTTAAGGTTAATAGCCAATTCTAGTAAATCAAGGACCAAAGTGTTTGTTATGGATGGAATTTGCTAGCTATACTATCTGTGTTGATCAAAATAAAATAATAATTGCAATACAGTCAGTTAAACTTTAGAGTCAAAATATTTGCAGTCAGTGAACTGTATTCTAGAAAAGTACATTAAAATATTTACACAAATGTTTTCTATTATACTTTTCTTACTTTTCAAACTGTACCACAATGTTAAAGGTCCTTAAATGCTTTATTGGAAATAGTATTTTCTGGTTCAAGGAAGGTTTTGGTTGCTTTTCCACGAATGTGCCTGAATTACTAAGCATCTGTCCATGTTTTATCACTTAATTCTTCTGGTGATTGACAGCAACCAGTTGCAAAGATTACTGATCAGAGTGTAGAGAAAAATTAACCCTGCTTGGAGTCAAGGCAAGCAGTAAAGACTCATTTAAATATAATCACATCACTTAATCAATAGCTATAATAACCCTTGATTATTATAAACTTTTTTCAATCTGAAAGCAAACTATATTTGATTTGCTTCTTTCAATAAGCCTATGAAGTAGCCAAGGAATGAATTATTAACACCTTTTTACAGATAATTCTGCTACACATCAGTTTTTTGTTTTGTTTTGTTTTGTTTTGTTCTTTTTTAACAGATCAAGATAATATGATAAGCAGCTGAATCAGTATTTGACCAAGGTTTCTATACCCCAGACACCTGCTCTTCCAATTGTTCTGCAACGCTGTATGGAATGCCTGTCGTGAAGATAAACTCTAAAACACACCAAAAACACTGGCGAGTGTGCACGACAGTTCTGGATGGGTGTATTGTTATATTAAATGGTATGTGAGATGAAATGATTCTGAATGTGTTAAATAAGTTGTCTTTATTATTTTGGGTACATTTTTGTTTACTTAATTTCAAAAGGCTTGTCTAGCTGTCTTTTCACTTGTTATAAAAAGAATTTATATAACCTTTATATAAATTGTCAACTATTTAGGATCTATAAACTATTAAAGTGATTAACCCCATTTTTTTTTTTTTTTAAACAAAGAGGGAAAAGAGATATCTTAAGTAAACAAGTAACACTGAGCTCTTATAATTAGTTTCTCTCTCGTACAACTCTCGGTGTGGTTGCCTAGAGCAGGTTTCTGCCCCTAAGTTTTGTGAAAGACTCCTTTAAAAGAAGCTCCAAACTAGGATGCCAGAGTATTAAATCTTCAGTGAAGCATTTAAGAAAAAAGTACAGGATATAAAGGCTTCAATAGCCATTCATTTATACTGGAAACACTTCTTGATTAGATGAAAAGCTAACTGCATTTGGGTTTCTTACATTTAAAAAATAACCATCCAAGAAATGTCAGCCATATACACCTACGTTTTCTTACGTGACATAATTAGTCCTCTGAAACCTAACTGGTAAACGTATCACTGATTTTTAAAGCATGAATAAAATAGATGTGGTATGTTGCCTTAAGTCTCACATTTGTGCTGAAAAGTCAGCTATTATGTGCTGCCACAGGAACTGACAATTGGCTTAACATTTAGGAAAACTTTAAAGATGATTCCACACATGGATATTTACCTTTCTCTGGTATTTTAAGAGGTTTTTCTTTTTAAAAAAAATTAGGTGGAAGAGATAAAGAGCTGCTCCTGATGTTAACTTGTTTGATTTACATTCTACTAAGCACTAAGCTACTAACCTAAAGTTTGGCAGTTCAGATCCACCCATGCAGCTGCTCTGCGGGAGCTAGACCTGGAGAACTGCTTTTGAAAAGCTTACAACCAAGAAAGCCCTATGGGGCAGTGCTATACTCTGTCACATGGGGTCGATATGAGTCAGAATCAACCGGAGAGCCCCCAACAACAACAAACACCACTGCAGCTGTTGCTGTTGTTAGTTGCCATCAAGTACATTCAGACCCATAGTGACCCCAGGTAGGTGCTGGAGATAAAAACAATGGCAACCAGAAAGGGAGTCAGGGCTAGAGAGAAAGGGATACAATCAAGGTATTTTAAAACATTAGGATATGGCTCTTAATGTGCAATCAAAGCATCAAGGTGGTTTTTGAGTTTTTGGATGCCTTCACTTACTTCAGATGGGCTGCAAGATAACTTATAAGGTGATGTTTTTCTTTTAATATGACAAATTATTAAATGTTGCTCCAGAAAAACCCATTGCCGTCCCATCGATTCCTACTCATAGTGACCCTTTAGGACAGAGTAGAACTGCCCCATAGCGTTTTCAAGGAGCAGCTGTTAGATTCGAACTTCTGATCTTTTGGTTAGCAGCTGAGCTCTTAACCACTATGCCACCAGGGCTCCGCTCCAGAAGATGTATTATTTATAAATATAATTCATATTCATAATCATTGTGAATTTCTTCAATTTTGTGTGGGATTATGAAAACTAAAACAAAACAAAAATACCCATCTGATTTTTTCTGCTACTATAGCTTACATCAGCAAAATCTACCTTTCTCATCCCTCTCTCATCGACACAAACCTTTTTTTTTTTAGGGGGTGGGGTGGTAACAGAAAAGCACTCCTGAGACCCTAGGCTCAGGACAAAATAATTTTGAAAACTGCCAAGGTAAAGTGTCAAACTAAAGCAAACCCTTTGCCATGGAGTCGATTCTAACTCATAGCAACACTATAGGACAGAGTAGAACTGCCCCATAGGGTTTCCAAGGCAGTAAATCTTTTTGGAAGCAGACTGCCACATCTTTCTCCCTACCAGTGGCTGGTGAGTTTGAACCACTGACTTTTCAGTTAGCAGCTGAGTGCTTAACCACTGCCACCAGGGCTCCTCAGGTAAAGCGTACAACCATTAAATATATAGAAAATAAAGTGTATGACCATTAAATATATAGAGAACAATTTTTTTATAAAAGAATAAGGAGGGGAAAAAAGAAAAGCAAGGGGCCTATACTTTGATTTTTTTCCTTTAGAAATTAAAATAATTCATAAATGACCAAATTATATTTGAAAACTATTAATTTATTTGAAAATTTCTATTTCTAATAATAATAGTGAGCAAGTTCAATAACACATATGATTAAAATATAAATCTGTAAAAATATTATTTCCTCAAATATCTCATGCTAATGTGGCTATCAAGGAGTTCTGGTGGTGTTGTGGTTAAGAGTTCGGCTGCTAACCAAAAGGTCGGCAGTTCAAATCCAGCCGTTCCTTGGAAACCCTATGAGGCAGTTCTAGCTATCCTATAGGGTCACTATGAGTTAGAATTGACTCGATGGCAATGGATTTGGTTTGTTTTTTTGTTTGCTTGGGTTTTTTTGGTTGGTGGCTATCAAACTCTAATAGTGTAATAGGTTAAAACACAGGAAATATTGTTTCAAAATCTTGCAAAATGATTAAGAGAGGACAAAGAAGTCACACAAACCCAATTTTCTTTTAAAAGGGTATTTCCAACCTAATTTTTGTCTCATTTCAATCTTCAAAGCCATTTGAAACATGCTTCATTTCTCATTTCAGTTTCAGTTAGGTATGTGTGTATGTGTATTTTATATTGTTAACAACACTGATGGTTTATAGTCTATTTTTAAAGCTTGTTGAAGTGTTGAAAGCATCATACTTTATTTAGAAATAGGAGCATAAATAAATTAAATAGCCAAATATCTACATATATTAATTGTTCTATACCTGCATGATTGTTTTATAATTTTTCACTTCCTAAAATGGTATGCATCCATAACCTTTGGTATAAAAATATAAAACTACAGCTTTCTTTGCCTTTTTCTTATTTCAGCAGGCTTTGTGTTTGAATTTGAGCCCCCCCCCAAAAAAAGAAAAAACTATGTTGAGAATGGTAATGCTAGCGCATATGAACTGATTTTTTTTTTAATGCGCCAAGCACTTTTCTGAGTATTTAACAGAGATTAACTCATTTAGTCCTCACAAGACCCTTCTGGAGTAGGTATTTTATTAGCCCTAGTTTACAGACGAAGAAACTGGCAAACAAAAGTAAACAACTTGCCCAAGGGCTACACGTCTAGTGAACAGGGAGCTTCAATCCAAGCAATATCACTGTAGAGATTGGACCCATTACTCTATAGCACCCCTATAGATCTTATTTTATTTATAACAAAACATAACTAACAAAAAACACTTCTCTGTGGTGAATCTCCTATTAATTGTCTGGCTCCAATGTAAACATGCTTAAGAATTGTACTATGAATATATGGACATGTTGAATTACAACCAACTATTAATTGGAGCCAGACAATTAATAGGAGGTGCACCACTGAGAAGTGCTTTCTAATGTTATTCAACACATCCATATATTACATGCATTCTAATAATACTCTCCAGATGGAAAATAAATTGGAATATATGCTACTTTTAAAGTCATGAATAATTAAACAACATAGAACTTGAACAAATTTGCTGCACAACCAACAAGCATTTTCTACATTTGTCTAAATCCAGAAATTCACTGGACACTAAAACTCTCACTTGTGTGGTTAACAGCAGAAAGATCTCTCACTGCCTAGACAGAATCAGTTATTTGGCATCTAGAGTGGTCACTTTAAGGATAGTTTGCAAGATTATTTTCCAATAACTTCAAATTCTAGAGCTCAAAATAATTACTTCATTGTCAAAAAGATCTTCAGAAAGCAGGAATGTCACTTCAGAAAAGACAAATGACCAGAAAAATATACATACGTCCTTATTTTAGTAGACAAAATCCCACATTTTCTACTGGGAAAAGCAATAATTCTTTCTTTTAAAATTAACTAAATTTTTAATTTTCATGAAAACAGCATCAGAATGAACTCTTGGGAAATTTAACTTAGTTTTCAAATAGCAAGGAAAAGTCATATTAAGGTTCTGAATCAGAAGTATGCATGAGTATGAATACATACTAAGCTAGTTATATTTTTATTATCATGCAGTTTCATCTTACCACATTATATTATTTTATTTCCGTGACAGTAGATTGCAGTAGCTGCCCATCAGCTAGATTAAGGTGCTACATAATCGAAGTAAGACAGGGAAAATAACTAACCAATTGAACAATTTATAGGGAGATATTTTTTACGGCATTTCTCAGATGACTATAACCCATTGCCATCTAATCGATTCTGACTCATAGCGACCCTATAGGACAGAGAAGAACTGCCCCATAGAGTTTCCAAGGAGTACCTGGTGGATTCGAACTGCCAACCTTTTGGTTAGCAGCCATAGCTCTTAACCACTAACGCCACCAGGGTTTCCCAGATGACTACAGGGAGACAAAAACATGATGTGCTAAAAAGCACTAAAAAAACCCTACATTTCACGAGTATCAAATACATACTTATTAGAATATCATCTAACTCATAAAACTTCCATGATAAAGAACATATAACTAAAACAACTTTTGAAAGTACATTCAGCATCTTAATACTTAAGGGAAAACAAAGACTATAATATGCCTATTTTTCTTACACATACCCTCAGAAAATTATTTTCCTATTTTGAAGCTAAAAGCCAAAATGTGAATATGAAAGACAAGTAATGTACAAATTAGAAACTTAACCACCATTTCTTAATAGTTTTTTTCCCCTTCTTTCTTTGATGTTGAGATACATTCTATATAATCATTCATTCATTCATTTTAAGATACAACGACTTCTCTTGAGGTTGTAATTCAACAAGTCTATATATTTATAGCACAGTCCTTAAGCATGTTTATATTGGAGCCAGACAATTCTAAATTAAACTTACAGCCTTGCTATATACTAGTTATATAGCTGTAGGCAAATTACTTTTTCTCTATAACTACCAAAAAGAAAGAAAGAAAAAAAAAAAAAAAACATTGCTATTGAGTGGATTTCAACTCATAGCAACCCTATAGGACAGAGCAGAACTGCCCCAAGCAGCAGCTGGTGGATTCGAACTGCCGACCTTTTGGTTAGCAGCCAAGTTTTTAACCACTGCACCACCAGCGCTTCCTACAATCACCAGGTTTCTCATATATAAAGTGAGAATAATAATAGCATCCACCCTAACAGGATTGTTCTAAAATTTAAATGAAATACACATGGTTTAAAATCAGAAAAGGTGTGCATCAAGGTAGTATCCTTTCACCATACTTATTCAATCTATATGCTGAGCAAATAATCTGAGAAGCAAGACTACATGAAGAAAAATGAGGCATCAGGATTGGAGGAAGACTCATTAACAACCTGTGATATGCAGATGACACAACTTTGATTGCTGAAAGCGAGGAGGACTTGAAGCATTTACTGATGAAGATCAAAGACCACAGCCTTCAGTATGGATTACACCTCAACATAAAGAAAACAAAAATGCTCACAACTGGACCAATAAGCAACATCATGATAAACGGAGAAAAGTCTGAAGTTGTCAAGGATTTTATTTTACTTGGATCTACAAGCAGTGTCCATGGAAGCAGCAGTCAAGAAATCAAATGACCTACTGCACTGGGCAATTGTAAAAGACCTCTTTAAAGTGCTGAAAAGCAAAGATGTCACTTTTAGGACTAAGGTCCTCCTGACCCAAGCCATGATATTTTCAATCACTTCATATGCATGCGAAAGCTGGAGAATGAATAAGAAAGACCAAAGAATTGGGAAAAAATACTGAATGTGCTATGGACTGCCAGAAGAATGAACAAATCTGTCTTGGAGGAAATACTGACAGAGTGCTCCTTGGAAACGAGGATGGTAGGACTCATGTACTTTGGACATGTTATCAGGAGGGGCCAGTCCCTGTAGGACATCGTGCTTGGTAAGGTGGAGGGTCAGCAAAAAAGAGGAAGCCCCTCAATGAGATGGACTGACACAGTGGCTGCAACAATGGATTCAAGCATAGCAAGGATTGCGAGGATGGCACAGGATCGGGCAGTTTTCCCTCTTTTGTACATAGGGTCACTATGAGTCAGAACCAATTCACACCTAACAACAATAACAACAACACACTCTCTATTATTCAAAATATATTATCAAATATTGATAAAAAATTAATAATGAATTTGGCTTCATAAGCTCTTAGGAATCCTTTTAATAACAACACCTCATGAGAGCTGTGTGGTATTCTATAGAACTAAGCAATGGAAACTGAATCGAAGACTGAGTTACTGAAAAATGCTACTACCAGGTCCAGTGGGGATTGCTATGATATTATATCATGAAATACAAATGAAATACAAGGGCTGTAGTAGTCAGAATAATGACAAAAAGCAACTGGGCAAAATTAAGATATAGATCTTGTAGGCAATTGCGTACTATCGATCTTTGCAGCTGGTTATGTTCTCCAGGAAATCAGGACAACACTCAGATTTAGAGATTTAGTTGCTATGGCATGGTCTCAAACTTAACCAAAAAAAGAAAGAGCTTAGTGGGAAGTGTCTCACTTTATGTAAAAGATATTTTCACAAAATTTTATATGTAACAGAATTAAAAATAAATTCCAAAATTTTTTAATGATCTGGACCATTTTGCTTTTTAAAAGATGTTTAAAATTTTCTTAAGGTAGGTACCTTCTGCATTGAATATGATCATCTCTGTAATGTACTTCTTTTAAAAATCCGAGTTTGCATATTTTCCATTCCTCCATGATGAGCTGAATAAATACAAGAAAGGTTATAAAGGTGTCAAACAGCGTATTATGTCCCTTATACCAGAACTGATTATTTCCTATAATCTTATTAATTCATAAATTTCTTTAGTTGCTGAAATTCAGAATTCAGTTCTAGCAAACAAAGTTTTGTCTATAGCCTGGAAATAGTGAGTCTTCCTATTTACAGTTTACGGAGAGTAACTCTTGATGCAGGTGGAGAAGGAGATAAAATTCTAAATGTTAATTAATCCATTTAAGAAACATTTTAGATAAATGTGGAGATAAAAACATTCACAAACACATTCTGAATTTAGTGATCATTAAGGTTTTCTCCTAGGGTAGTGTGTGAAATTCACATTGGGAAATGTACATCTCAAAGGTTTAATGTAACTCCTTGGAATATAAACTGCAATCTCTAAAGACCTTTTATGCTAATAGGTCACCATGGGTAACCGTATTCAAATTCACACTCTTAATTCTCTAGTGTAAACACCAGACAAGCTTTAGGCTCCATTTTTCCTTATCTTTTCTCCTCTGAACTCAAGCTTAAGGTAGCAAGTCTTGTGGATTCCATATTTTACAAAAATGTGTAAAGAGAGATTTATTGTCAACAAAGAGTAATATGTTGGAATATGAAAAAGATGATATTTTTTCTACATATCACTTAATGTAATGTAATTAAATGTTTATTGATGTATTTGATTTTTTTCCTCTCACTGACTATACATTAAGACTGCAAACCATCCTTGTTTTGTGCCCACCATACACTTATCACATTGTTCAGCACCTGACATTCATTCCATCAGCAAAAGCTTACTGACCGCTTACTACGTACCAGGCACTGTTAGTGGTGCAGGGAGAGTGTAGAAGGAAAACCAAGTTGCTGCCTTCCTGCAGCTTACATTTGTGAATAAAAAGCAAGATACAAAAAAATACACTCTCAATACATATTTGTAGAATACACGAAAGAAAAAAAAGAAACATTATTCATTTTATTATTTTATATCTATACCTGATTGAATCTGATATAATTATCTCTACAACTTTCTTGAAGAGTTTTCCAAATTCTCCATTTCTAAGACCAAAAAAAAAAAAAAAATACTTTCCCTTCAATAATAGTCTACCAATTAGTCTTGATTTTCCTTCCACATCTATAAATAATCATGGATGTCTATGTACATTTATGCATGTTATAATTGAACAAGTCACTTAAAGAAATATATTAATTAAATATTATATGTAGTCACTTTTCCTTTTGACTTTTTTAGAATTGTTAGAAATGTCTGCTTTGGGAGGGTAATATGTCAATAAACAAAGCATAAAACAAGTATAATTTTTCTATTTCTTTCTCTGTCTTAAAGTGATGGAACATTTATTAATGAACTGCATTATAAAGGCTACATTCAATTTAGTAGAGTGCTGTTTTCAAGTAGCCCCAAAGCAGGGTAAGCAACACCTGTGCACAGGTGCATTCTGCACCTAACCTCTCTAATCAAGTAAGTGCATATTTAATATATAAGTAAACAGTCATGTATTTACTCAGTATAAATATTTAAACTTAAATACAAATAATATTTTAGTAATACAATAGCTTAATAAGAAAATAGACTCTACCCAGAAATGTCTTCATTTGTTTTTGTGAACCAACCACATCATATATCAAACTTGTCTTTAAAGAAGTCAATTTTGTACAATTAAAAGCTTTGAAAACTCGTGTTCCTAATATCACTTATAACTGAACTATTATCCTCTGACCTTCCCTTTGATGTAGACTTTCTTCTCTTCCTTTGAGTACTAGTTTCCTTCGTGACTGAAGACTGACCCCACATCACAGGACATGTCACTGCCACTAACCTGAAACCAAACCCACTGCCATCAAGTCAATTCTGACTCATAGTAACCTTACAGGGCAGAGTAGAATTGCCCCATAGGGTTTCCAAGGCTGTAATCTTTATAGAAGCAGACTGCCACATCTTTCTCCCACAGAGCAGCTGGTGGGTTCAAACTGCCAACCTTTCAGTTAGCAATCAAGTGTTTAACCATTGTGCCACCAGGGTTCCTCACTGCCACTGCATCAGTAATAATTTTCCAATGATCTCACCCTAAACGGGCACCATTACTTTCAATTAGTTGATTCTATTTTTAAATGCTGACCATTTTTCTTCCAGGTTGTTATTTTAAACTATTCATTAAAGTCACTGTGCTGATCAATGACCTTATTTCAGAACTATTTGTTTTTTATTATGAATCAGAAAATTACATTTATAGTGAAGGATTACTTCTAGTAATATCTACAATTTAGTTTGAAACATTCAATGGAATGGCACTAGATAAAAAGTCAAAAATTCATTGATTCAGCACCCAAAAAGTCAATTATTGGAACAAATTTTACGTTTTCAAAAGACTGATCTATTATAAGTCATGCCAATAATACTACTGTGTTTTCCTCAAGACATAGAAAATACTATCAACTAACTAGTTAACAAGAGGGAAGTGTCATCTTTAATCCTTATGATGGCCTAACGGAGAACAAGGCAAGATGATGGCACTGGCACAGTTAAAACAAATTTCCCCTTCTTAAATGGTTATGTCATCTGAACTATAACATCACATCTTATTTAAATTATGAAAGACTATAGAGTTACTATTCAACTCAAAAATGCAACACTATAAATAACTAAAAATCGTTTTGTTTGCTTTATGAAAATTTCTCTTTAAAATAATCTCAACATGAATATATGATTATATATGGCAATTCTGTGTAGCAGAAACAGTGCTGGACAAAGAAAGGGGGTTGGATTTTGCCCTAATTTTCTCAGTGACTGGATGTGCAGCCTTGTGTGAGGAACTTAATATCCCTGGGTCTCAGTTTCCTCACTACAAATAAGGGCTCTAGAACAATTGAGTGTTGAATTTCTTAGATTTCTAAAATTTATAAACCTATTAAATAAAAAGAGCTTACATCTGACATAAAAATATTATGGCCTAGACTATTTTATGTACCCATTGACTTCAATTACGCCTTTTTTAAAAAAGAATTGTTGTCTGATGCAATACCAAAATTTCTTTGACCTATGATTAAGTTTTCTTTACTTTCAGAATCTAATTTTAAAAATTTTACCACTCTTTATTTTGTTTTCAGATTTCTTCTCTAAATTACCTCCCTTTATATCCTAAACTCCTCCTACTTAGATAGATTGGTAAACATGCCCTTATCTCCAGAAATGCTGGTTTATAAACCACTCACTTTATTACCAATGGGGAAAATAAAGAAAGTGAAGATTAAAGGTTTTTGCTATTTGTTAGTATATCTTATAAAGGTGTGATTAGTAATAAAAATTAATTAATGGCAAAATGAATATTTTAGATTGCTTTTCACACAAGTCTACAATAAAAACTGAAGTTGGTTTCCAAGAGAAGTAAGATTTCTTTCACTTGCCAGGTTACTACTCTGTTAAGAAATTTAAGAATGACCAAATAAATAGGGCAATTAACCATAGCTATCACCATCAAGGAGCCCTGGTTACTCAGTGGTTAAGAAGTCATCTGCTAACCAAAAGGTTGGCAGTTCAAATCCACCAGCCGCTCCTTGGAAACCCTGTGGGGCAGTTCTACTCTGTCCTATACGGTCACTACAAGTTGGAATCAACTCAACGGTGATGGGTTTGGTTTTTGTTTTTTATCATCATCAACAACTTTCTCCCCCCATTTCTAGCTTCCTTTCCAGTTAATTGTTACTTCTTGGATATTCCAGATGTTTTATGACAGCCTTTCTTAGGATCTTACAGAAGCTTCATACAATGGGTTAGGTCCCAAAACCTTCACAGTGTGGATTAAACCACTCCATCAGCCTACTATTTTCTTTCTGCTTTATTATTCAAATTGCCGCCTTTCCACGTCTTAATCTCTTATTCCATATTCACATCTTTCTTCGAAATATATTCTTAAAATGTTTTTAGTATTCATTTGTTCATACTCAACTTGTCATTTATAGTTCTGAAAATACATAGCTCACAAAAAGCATATTTGGCAAGCCTAAAATGAAAACGTAAAATCCACAACTGTTTGTACTACCTGACAAATTGTATTTGTTTTACGTTTTAGTCTTTGTTGATTTTTAGATCTACAGCCCATGTGCACTTTATTAGTCCTGGTATATGTTTCAGTTTTTAAAACACATACTTCAGTGACATTTCACATCTACTTTCACTCATTTGACACAATCTTCTCCATGTTATTGGTAATTGCCTTTTGACTGCACTGATAATAATAGGAAGGAAGGAAGGGAGGGAGAGGGAAGGAGGGAAGGAGGGAGGGTTGTTAGAATGGAAGGATTGAATAATGTAGAAGAAAAAGGTCTGAAATCTCCCCATCGCCCTTTAGCTGATGTCCCTGGCCTCAATTCTCAGAAATCATTTTCCATCAAAATAGAAAGTCACTGAACTGTCTAAATTCAATATACTTTCTAGAAAAGTGATGTATCTTTACTAGACACTCTTCCTGGCCTCCTCACATAACACAAGGGCTCAACATGCATTTTAAAAAATCTAACATATACTTGCACCCATGCATTTAAACAGAGTTTAACCCCTCAATCTAGCATAGGTTCCATATCTCTCCTCTTAAATCTATCCCTTTTCCTACCAAAAGAAGTACCTTTTAAAATTTAAAATTGTGTCAATCTCATTCTTCTGATTAAAACCACTGTTATCTCCTAGAGTCTAAATAAATGAACAAACAAATCCAAAAAACTTACATTTCTTAAACTCATTGCCAAGGAGTTGATTCTGACTCATAGCAACCCTATAGGATAGAGCAGAACTGCCCTACAGGGTTTCCAAGGCTGTAATCTTCATGGCAGCGGACTACCACATATTTATCCCTCCAAGCAGCTATTAGGTTTGAACCGCCAACTTTTTGGTTAGCAACTGGGCGCTTAACCACTGTGCCACCAAGCCTCCTTAAATTTCTTACTAACACATAATCAATCCTTCACAATCAGCTGAAGTCTACCTATTCCACTCTATATGTTCAGTGGGCCCATGCTGAACTTAGAACCCAAGTATGAAGTGCATTAAGAGTGCCAATTTTAAGGGACAGTTTCCAGCATTATGTACAATCATTTTCATTCATTCATTCAAGAGATGTTTGCAGATTTTGCTAGATAGGCACTGTGGAGTACATGTTCTGTTGTAGGCACCAGATATCTCCACATGCCCT
This sequence comes from Trichechus manatus latirostris, assembly GCF_000243295.1. Lineage (NCBI taxonomy): Eukaryota > Metazoa > Chordata > Mammalia > Sirenia > Trichechidae > Trichechus > Trichechus manatus. The sequence goes on from NW_004444103.1 coordinate 4,322,500, forward strand.
TCAGGTTAATATACCCAAAAACGAACTTGTCTTCTCATCAAAACCTGCTGTTTTCCTTGCATCTGTCCAGATGAATGATTCTACCCCTGACCATACCAACCAGGGTAGAAGCAGAGAAATCATCTTTCTCCCCCAACTCCCATTTTCACTTACTCATCCCCTTTGTTTCTGCTTTCTAAGCAGAGCCTTTTCCTTTGCTTCCTTTTCTTTTCTATCCTTTTCTTCCCTTTAGACCATTGCAATAAACCCCTAATTGGCTTTTATGCTTTTGATTTCAACCTACTTCAATTTCTGAAGTGCAGCCACATTGTTACTTCTTGACTTGACCCCTGTCTTTGAGGGAATAAAATAAAAGTTCTTTAGTTGAGTGGGGAGCCCTGATGACACAGTAGTTAGGAGCTCGACTGCTAACCAAAAGGCTGGCAGTTTGAATTCACCAGCCACTTCCTGGAAACCCTATGGGGCAGTCGGAATTGACTCAATGGCAAAGGGTTTGGTTAGTAGAAGTGGAGAGGTCTTTCCCTAATTTGCCTCTGACATGACTTCACCTTCTCTGCTTTATAAACTCCACACACACTAAACCATTTGCCATTCCTTAGACATGACATGTTCTCACATTTCTAGGTTTTGCATCTTCTAATCCCTGGGTAGTGTGTTCAATTCTAAACATTTGGCAGTGTCACAGTCATTTTAGTAAGCCAGACTACTAGAGGCCTTATGTCCTCTGTGACTCTTTCCTTAACTCCCCTGAACAGATATGATCATTCTTTCCTTTGTAACAACGCTGTACTTTCTACAAGTCATGACTACACTTATCTTAACTATATTACATGTCTGTCTCCCTGACTCAACGTATGTCTATATCTCTAGTACCTGGTACATACTGACAGTTTGAAATTCTCTCAGTGTTTGTTATTATACAGAAGTGGCACCAAGTGACAAAGGAGCTCAAAGTGGAGAGAATCACTCAGCTAAACTGGCTGACTCTATATGAATTTTAGTTTCAGTATATTTCTTGTCAAATTTAAAAAAAAAAATCTCTTTTTACTTTTGTACTTATATATGCCTAACCTAATAAATATCCTTTAACATTTAATGCTGACCACTAAAATCTGCATATTAAGAAAATACCTCAGACTCGAGGAACATCTGGCTCAACTGGCATAACTTAGTTTATAAAGAAAACGTTCTACATTCTACTTTGGTGAGTAGCATTTGGGATCTTCAAAGCTTGTGAGTGGCCATCTAAGATACTCCACTGGTCCCACCCTGTCTGGAGCAAGGGAGAATGAAGAAAACCAAAGACACAAAGGAAAAATTAGTCCAAAGGACTAATGGACCACAAGTACCACAGCCTCCACCAGACTGAGTCCAGCACAACAAGGTGGTGCTTGGCTACCACCACTGACTACTCTGACAGGGATCACAATAGAGGGTCCCACACAGAGCTGGAGAAAAATGTAGAACAACATTCTAACTCGGAAAAAAAGATCAGATTTACTAGTCTGACAGAGATTGGAGAAACCCCAAGAGTATGGCCCCCCCGGCACTTTTTAACTCAGTACTGAAGTCACTCCTGAGGTTCACCCTTCAGCCAAAGATTAGACAAGTCCCTAAACCAAAATGAGACTAAATAGGCACACCAGCCCTGGGGTAAGGACAAGAAGGCAGGAGGGGACAGGAAAGCTGGTAATGGGGAACCCAAGGTCAAGAAGTGGAGAGTGTTGACATGTTGTAGGGTTACCAACCAATGTCACAAAACAATATGTGTATTGTTTATTGAGAAACTAATTTGCTCTGTAAAAGTTCATCTACAGTACAACAAATAAATAAAGAAAATACTTCACTGACTTTAAATAAAGCATGATAGTAATAAGAATAGAGTGTATACATAGAAACATCAAAAAAACCAAACCTGTTGCCTTCTAGTCGATTCCGACTCATAGCAACCTTACAGGACAGAGTAGAACTGCCCCATAGGGTTTCCAAGGAGCAGCTGGTGGATTAGAACTGCTTACCTTTTAGTTATCAGCCAGGCTCTTAACCACTGCACTACTAGGGCTACACAGAAAGATAATGAAGTATAATTTTGAATGAAGTATAATATTCTATACTTGATAGGGATTATATATATATAAATGAATATGAATAAATGCTGTATAACTTTGGTTATATGATGTACTCTGCTTAAAATGGATGGCAAAATTGTTTATATCATAAGAGTAAATGCAATAAAGATTATAAGTAATTTAAATCATATCTTTGGTATTTCATTTAGTTTCTTGAAACCCTTTAAAATTTTGACTTGGCTATACAGTTACTTTGAGGATTTTTTTAAATGATTCACAAATTATTTTATTGTTTCAATGATGTGAGCAAGAAGATGATACAAAAATATGGTACATTTTGGAAGAATTGACTGTAGTGTTACTTATTCTGATCTACCTGCAGAAGCAGAGAAAAAAAATGCTTCTGTATTGTTGTAATCCATTCTCCTTCCATTTCATAGCAAGTATTATGAAAAGTTTATCTACCTCATGAAGAAACTTAAATACCCAGAACCTGTGCCTAATGTTAATAAGAAAGTCTACTGTAATATGTTAAGGATGTTCAACAGACTAGTGAAGGAAAAGCCTATGTCCTATTTTTGGCTTGAATTGTTTGTTTAAAAAAGCGTACTTTAGAAAAATGTATTACTATTCTACAAGTTACCCTTTTAAAATAAAAATAGCTCTATAGCTACTCCCTTGTTATGGCATGGGGATTTTGGAGGGATGCCTAAGTTTATATTTGAAGCCTTTGAAAAAATTAAAAAAAAAAAAAAAGAAGATCATATACCTAACTTAGAGTTCGTTCAGGAAGAAAGGTATTAAAGCTATCTCTATTAACAAGGTAAATGGAAAGAAACCATGGCCCAAAAAATATAAAACTAAATGCTCTGATGCTTCCATGGATTAATGCTACTGGGAAGCAGAAAGGTAAAGAATAGTAGGTAAAAGGAAAACCGAGCTAATCTGTTGAACAACAGTGATTGCAACAGCACAAAATTATCTTTAAATTACAGGTAAGACTTCCGGCGAAATGGCACTCTAGGCAGAAGCACCATGCCGTCCCTCCACAGCAAAGATCCGAAAAACTAAGCCAAACAGAGAAAACAACAATCCTGAAACCCTAAAACATCAAATGAAGAGATAAAGAACTCAGCCAAGCACCAAATGGAGTGAGAAAACTGACAGAGAAAGGAGAGCAAGGAGAGATTCATGCAGAGGTCCCCTATCAGCTAACACAGCATGGATCCACTATCTTGGACTCCTATTGGAGACCAGCAAACAGGGGGTACGAGAAAGCAGCTTCACAGAGCTTTCAGAGGGAGACAAAACATCCGGTAATTTGCAATATATGCTTTCCCACCCCCCACCCTTCTTCACCCCCACTCGGCCTCCTCTGCTTCCTGCGGCCACAGTCTCTTGTCTGGGAAGCACCAGCTGCTTGGATGCCACCCACCTGAGCGGGCCGGCTCTCTGAGTGTCATTTGTTGGCTGCTGGTGTTGCTTTTTTTCCTGCTTCCTTTGATTTCTTCCTTACCTTTCACCACCTCCCCCTCCTTTTGCTCAAATACCTGGCTCCGTGCACCATCTTTGCTTCTTCCTGAGGGGCTGCAGAGCTCCATTCAAGTGTGGAACTGCTTCCCAGTCTGGGCTGCCACGCTGGTGGGATACTGGGGCTTTTGTTCGTTTGCTTGTTTTGAATTGTTTGTTTGTTTTCTTTTCCTTTTCTTGAGCTGGGAGCCCGTTCTGGCCAGATGGTACTGCGTGGCTTGGAACTACCCCCTCGGCTTGCACAGACATGCAGAGGGATCCCTGAGGGCATTTCTTTTTTCGTTGAATTTTTTTTTTTTTTCCTGTTGTCTGGGGGGCTTTTCTTGTTCTTTTTTTTTTTTTTAATTTGTTTTGTTTTCTTTTCCCTCTTTGTCTTTCTTCAATACTCAGTTTCTCATCTCTCTATATCTTCCTTCTCTTTCTGTTGCCTGAATACCTGGCATTGTATACCTCTACGCCTTCTAGCCAGGCTGTACTGCAACACCTGAGAACAATTTCCCCAGACCTCATAGCCACACTCGTGGGATCCCTGGGAAATTTGCTGTTCTTTTCCCTTTCCGATTTTTATTTATTCATTCTTTTCTTTTTTTTCTTCCTCTTCCCTCTTTTTTTTCTCCATTTCATAGTTTCTCATCTCTCCACTCCAACGGCAAGGTCCGCTCACATTTTTGTTTGTTTGTTTGTATGTTTTTGGTTCCTGTTCCTCTCTCCTCTCTCCCATATCCATCTTAGCTCCAACATAACAATCTCTCCTCTACATCCTGCCTACCTGCACCATGCACTTAACATCACACCACCAAGCAGCACAAGCACGGCCTACTGGAACCTGCCCTGCACTGATTACCGACCCGCCCTAGTGGCTGTAGTCAGTGCCACAAACAACCCATCCCAGTAACTCCTCTTCAGCTACACCTGCCCTGCCAAAACATATCTGAGTGACTGAACCTGCCAAATGGAGAAGGAGGCAAAAAGTGTTGTGCCCACAGATGAGCAAACAACAAAGAACCCACAGCCCGCCAGCTCAGACATAGCCAAATTTTAAAAAAAGGGACGAAACAAACAAATTGACAATCAATAAACTAGAAAAATAACTACTGAATGCCACGAAGACAGCAGACAATATCAAAACATTTACAAAAACAGGACAGCATGGTTCCAGTAGGCATCCAAAATAAAACACCAGATGACTTTCCAGTGGAAGAAAAGGCACTAGAA
>NW_004444103.1:4329928-4367878 GCF_000243295.1 Trichechus manatus latirostris
AAAAAAAAAGACCAGATTTACTGGCCTAAAGAAAACTGGAGTTACCCTGAACGTATTTTCCCCAGACACCCTTTTAGCTCAGTGGTGAGGTCATTTCCGAGGTTCACCGTTCAGCCGGGGAGTGGACAGCCCCATAAAACCAAATGGGACTAATGAGGTGCAACAGTCCAGGGACAAGGGCCAGAAGGCAGAAGGGGACAGGAAAGCCGGTGATAGGGAACCCAAGGTTGAGTAAGGACAGTGTTGATGTGTTGTGAGGTTGTTAACCATTGTCATAGGGCAACATGTGTACTAACTATTAAATGAGAAACTTGTCAAATTGCAGGTAAATACTTTAGAATACAAATAATCTTTACAAAATTTGAAATTTACTCCATATTGACATAAGGTGAGTTTAATTTTTAGATTGCTATGAGATATATTACTGGTGTTCTATTTATTTATTTATAAAAGTATAAGGCATTGTCCCAAAGAGCAATACAGATTTGCTTCCATGCAAAAGGTGTCTTTTAAATTTGTTATGCTAGCATGTAGTATGAGTTTGTGGTTTAGATTGGTCAAAAATATTCCCTTGCTCTTCATGATTGTGAAGCTTGGAAGAGATTCTTGAAGCAGTAAAAATGTTATACATATGCTATGGATTGAATTGTGTCCCCACGATACATGTGTTGGAATCTTAAAGCCTACACCTCGGCTGCTAAGCAAAAGGTTGCCGGTTCGAACCCACCCAGTGGCTCCGCTGGAGAAAGAACTGGTGATCTGCTCCCATAAAGATTACAGCCTAGAAAACCCTATGGGGTAGTTCTACTCTGTCACATGGGGTCACTATTTGTCAAAATAGACTGGATGGCACCTAACAACAACAATAACATACCTGTGGGTGTGATCCTATTTGGGAACAAGGTTTTATTTGTTATGTTAATGAGGCTATCTCAGTGTAGGGCATGTCCTAAACCTAATCACTTCTGAGATATAAAAAGAGCAGACTAGACACAGAAGTAAGCACAAACGGGGAGAGGGAGATAGATGCCATGTGAAGATTACCAAGGAACAGAGGAACATTGGGGCTACACAAGCTGAAATAAACAAGGATCTTCTCCCAGAGCTCACACAGCGAGCAAACCTTCCCCTAGAGCCAGTTCTCTGAATTCAGACTGCTAGCCTCCTAAACTGTGAGAAAATAAATTTCTGTTCTTTAAAGCCACCCACTTGCGGTATTTCTGTGACAGCAGCACTAGATAAGTACGAAAATATACCATTGACTGAAGAATTTTCTTATCAGCTTTTATTTGGTTCCCAACATAGGGGTCAGAGCCCTGGTGGCCCAGTGGTTAAGAGCTTGGCTACTAAACAAAAGGTCAACAGTTTGAATCCACCAGCTGCTCCTTGGAAACCCTATAGGGCAGTTCTACTCTGTCCTATGGAGTTGAAATCGACTCTATAGCAACGGGTTTTTGGTTTTTGTAACCTAGGGGTTAGACCACGAATTTCAAAACATTGTCAAAGCTAAATGAGCAATAAGCATTATCTTTAGAGCAAATAAATACATTGCATAAACATAAGAGTTGTGATTGATGCTATCTATCATTAATTAAATTCAAATTATTGTAAAATGTTAATTCAGCACATGTTTTGGTCATTATGAATGTCCTTAATCAACCAAGAATTCTATTGGTCTTTCATGTGGAGTCTATGAAACTGTTTGACATTATTTCAGAAAAAGATGGGGATCGTTATCCAGACATAATGATGTAATTGAGTTTTATATTTAATCAGTCCTTGACTTTCCTTCCTATGACACTGCTTTATAAGTTGTACAGTTTACACTTTACTCTCTTTAGTCAACCCAACTCCTACCCTGGGCTCTAAGGTTCTCTTATTTTAATTTTGTTTTCCCTTGTAGGTTCTAATTCTAGTGCTGACTCTAATTTTAAATGTGTGAACTTGATTAAGTCTCTTGTATTTTCTAGGTCTCAACAATAAAGTAAGAAAATTGGACTAAGATGGTTTCTAAAATTCTTCCCAACTCTAACATTCTCATAACTTTCTTACATCCTTCATCGCATCCCTCACACCTTAGAGTACAAGGTGGAAAATACACAGCAGGTGCTTAATGAATGCTTGTGTAATTAATATGGCATAGCTTTTGCTACTATATCCCATCTAGGCTGACCGCAGGAGGAAGATTGCCTATCTTAAAAGTTTTTCACAAAACTAATGTTTGGAACATTTTAGAGCTCTCTCCAACTGATTGATTCGAAATCGTTGGCTTTATACTCTCCCCATAAAACTGCAGGTTTTTACAGCTTTATAGACAATAATGAGTACACTTAATTACACATGCACAGTAGCAATAAGCTCTAAAGACAATTTAATTTCTGAAGTCATGTACTGTAATCTCAGCCAGATCATAGTTTCACACAAGTCAAACTGGGATGAAGTTTAAGGGTGAAAAGCAATTTGTTTCACTTTAGAGTACTCTAAACTTATCTTTAAATCTTTGGTTAACTTGTAACTCGTATTAGAACCAAATATATTAAATGGGCATTTTTAATTAGAGTGAGATGCTCTTGGTAAAAGATACATAAAAATTCACATTATGCACAGCTGAATGCAGAAAAAAAACACAATCCATTCCCTTTTTTCAGAGAAGTATGTAATTTCAGTTAAGGGTGTTAACTTGCTATGTATAAGTTAGGTACAACATGTATATATACATTTTGGTTAAAGTATAGGGTCGCTCTGAATTGGAACCTACTCAATGGCAACAGGATTTTTTTGTTTGTTTATCTTGAAAGTTAATTAAGTATTAAACAATATAAAAGTTACCTAGTTTCCAATTAATGTATATGTTAAAAGACTTGTTCCCACTGTTTTGATGCTACTTTTTCTCAGAACAGTTGTCCTTTATCAGACAGAAGTGAAAAGATAGAAATATAAACATATTCCAAAGGGTTTCTTGCAGAAGTTTGAGATATATATTTCTGCTCAATAAATCTCTGAATATATAAATTACTTACATTAGGATGCAATTAGGATGTCATAATTTGATTTTTTAATCCTGGACATCAAGCACAATAATTCAGTACGATAAAACACTATACTATTTCTTTGCTAAATGAAAAACTTTACCAATAGGCATATCAGATAGAATCTATTTAAAGGTTTAGTTATTCGCCATAGTAACCAGACTCAGTAGCCAGTATAGTAATATGATTTGAAAATACCCTGATAAGAATGCAAGCCTAAAATTTACTATGATTACTTTGGCTAAGGTTTAATAAACACATTGGGAAGAAAATCTTTTCTACTAAACTTCACATGTAGAAATAGGAGCTTCAAGCACACGGGATGCAGAAAGCTTCAAAAGTCTAGGAGAAATGTATTATTTCAAAATTGAGCTTTGATTTAAAAATGTAAGGTAGAAGTAGTTATGGAAAAACATTAGGAAAAATTGGAAAGGCCTTGTTAAAATAATTAAGCTTACAGATGCAGTGATAAGAATGTGAATCTGAAAATTGCCTCTGCATTACATAGCTAGCTAAATAATCCTAGAAGTGAAATAATTCTTCTTTCTCTTAAAAGTAAAATTGGAATTTTAATAGGTGCAAAAAAAGTAGTATAGAAATCAGACCTGGATTTCAATCTCTTGTAAGACACATCAAGGCAGATGTAAAATAATACGGTTTTATCCTTGAGGTTTCTAAAACTGAAGGTAAATGCTAAATTTTAGTTTTCTTTAATAGTCTATTATGACTTTATTAACCATGAATGTATTTAAATTTTTGAAATAAACAAATATTACCAACTTTTTCCCTTTTGAACTCCATAAAATAATTTTGATATAGTCAAGCATTTATTTTTGTATACCGTCCTTTTTTGTGTTTCGAGGTGGGATGTCTGGAATTTTGATGCATCTACAAAAACTCTACTTTGGTAATGCTACCTACAGATTCAATCATCTTCAATTTTCTTCATCTTGTAATGGGTACATTTCTTAGTCTCATGGTCTACAATTGATAGTACAGCCAGATCTACCAACTATTATAACTGAGCAAATGTGTTAGTCACCATATAGGGCGAGTGCCAAACGTTACTTTCTGATTAGTACTTTGCCAGGAGGTCCTACTGATGCAGCGATATGTTCACACCTTAATGTGCTTTCTTATCTTGGATCAACTAGTAGTTTAATGAATTCTCTAGTTGGTTTTCATCTCATAAATTATTGATATGGTAGTTCCAAACCATTTTTTTTCCTCCAGTTCTTGTTGAACCCATCTAATCCCCAGCATGTTGAAGAAAGCTTCAGTAATCCATAGACTTATATTAAAATCCCAATATTTGTTCATTTATCATCCCTCCAGAACTCTACATTAATACCTAGAGCCTAGCATAACACTACTAAAATTCCCTTCAGAAAAAAAATTCATATTGCTATATATTATTTATTTCTTCAATTCACATAATTCATTTTATCCAAAGATGAGTGATCAAAAGCTCCTCTACACTACAGTCACTTTTCAGTAATGTATTGGCAACAAAGACAGTTCCATCCAAATAGTGAACTAACGCCTAGGGTTCTGTCACGCTTTCTGCAATCCCATCCAAACCACTTCTATTAACATCAAAAGTCAAAATTAGATCAAAAGTGTAGCCATTATAAAAAGTGCAAAGATGTAGCATCAATGAGAAGGTAAATTTTTCTGTTTCATTTTGAGAAGCCATGTTTCTGAAGATTGTAGATGTCCTCATAACTGTTCTTTCTCATAGGTGTTTTGATTTTTACTTTCGGGATAAAAGTTTACTTATCTAGAGATACATATCAGCATTACCTCTCTCCATAGTCATTCTTAGATATGTAACATCTAAATTAATTATTCTAAGAATCTTTTTTGCCCAATTACTTGAGAAGAGAGCATCATGAAAATCAGCAGTATGGAGTCATTTGGTCATAAGGTACAAATAAGATGAAATAAATTTATCTATGACTCTCCATCTATATTTGCTGTTTCTCAGTATGCTACATGTTGGTGTAGGATATTGGTGGTTCTAAAGGTCCCTTAAGCACTTAAGTGGCCAAAAACTTACAGAGATGTCAGAGTTCTCAGAGGATCTAGAAGATAAAAAATTAGTTTTGACTGATAAACCCATTTGAGTACTACATAATCTAAATAAGAACTGTAAACTTATTCTAAAATGTTTTTATACCTCTCAAATTGTGGTGTGTTACATACACATATGCTGCTTATAATAATAACTGAAGAACTATGGCTTTAGAAGAAAATTGAGGTTGTATTCATTCTTTCTTTATTTTAATCATGATTAAAATATAATTTTTAAGTAATCACTATTAAGATTTTTAGTCTTGGAAATTCACCCCAAAGATTTTAGTTTAAAATTGTGGACAATGTCATTATATATGGGAATGTGGAAGGAAGAAAGGGAATTATATATATTATGCTAAATATAGAATTTGCCATTTAAAATGTACTCAAAATTATATCTTATTACTGGATCATCAACTCTAGAAATACTTTTTTTCAAGAGTTACATGCATTATGTGTAAAAATATAAACAACAAATATAGAAAAGCCATTGGCTCAATTAAAAAAATAAAACAAACTAAACATCTATCAAATGTCCCACAATTTATTACATGCATTTTTCTTTGATTTAAAGATTTGTGGGCTCTAAAATGTATACTGTATTGGAATTTAGTAAGCTGCTTATTCCTAGATTGAGGAAAGTCACTAAATCTTAAAAATCTTAAGACATCAAAAGAAAAAAAAGTGTTCATGAAAAGCCATGAGGCAATCTCTGTTTCGCTGCTTTATTTTCCCTACATGCTTAACAATGGTTTATGTCCTTGATTTTACCACATGCTGATGTAGATGGGCAGATTTCAGACAGACTCTGACATTCTGGGGGCTTTAGGGACTATCCCAGAAGAGTGGCATCAGCATTTGTCAAATATTTCATTGGCAATAAGTGTGTTTTTTCTATGTCAATCAATATCAAAATTTGATAGAGAAGTAGACAATATTAGGTGTCATTCTGCTAACTGAAAGGTCAGAGGTTCAAACTCACCAGCGGCTCCATGAGAGAAAAGATATGCTCTAGGAAAGATTACACCCTAGAAAATCCGATAGGGGCAGTTCTACTCTGTCCTGCAGGATCGCTATGAGGCAGAGTTGACTAGATGGCACAGAACTGCCTGTGAGGCTTCCACTTTGCTGTGGAAAATGCAAGTATCACAGGTTTGCATTGTTTCCAATTTCACTGTGTCTCCCTAACCATACTCTGAAATAGTTTAAATTCCTAAAGACTCTGAAAAGCATCCCATTCTATGTATAAAATGGATTTTTCAGATCAAAGTATGATGATTGTGAACTCAAAGACTGTTCCTGTGAATGCACCAGTTTCCACAGAAAACCCTGGTTGGCTCAAACTCAGACCTGTGTTAAGTGGTGGTGGTGCTGGGGAAGGTGAGAGGCAGCAGAAGCCCAGAAGAAATACTGAATAAGGTTCAATTCTTTCAAGCTTGCATGGATCTTAAATAAATCATATTAATACATATTTTTTCTTTCCCTTACAAAACAATTTAAATTGGACTAAGCTTTAATCAATTGGTAAATTGATAATTTGCGCCAATGTATCTTTCAATAGTTGTACTTTCCATATCCTCCACAAATCGTGCGTATGCATATATATGTGGAAACTTAAAAAAGTTTCAGTGGTTATAATGTATTCGCTCGTTTTGAATTTTCAGGAAAGATAGGAAAGAGCTCCAATGACATAAAACTTCAATATAGCTAATGAGGAGATACAATTTTAATACATTTGACTCTTTTAAAATAACATTTTATTATTTTTTTAATTGTGAATTTCTCCACTTGAGAATTCTACATAGAAATTATTATGTATTTCAAGTCATATGATCTATACATTGGCAGTTGGTTACAATGATGTACTGTTTTGCATTGTAATGTAAATAGACAACAAACTTGTAATTATTCAGGAAGTTTTTGTGCTGGTTATATAGCTTCCAGACCTACTGCTTATCCTATCCGTGACACATTTAGCAGTATAAACTACCAGTCAAGTCTCTATAAATCTGTTTCCTTATGTATAAAATGAGATTTATAATTTCTTCTTTATGATACTGTGAGAAATATTCAGAATAAAATATGTGAAATATTTACAAATTACTGAGTACTAATTCAGTTATTCTTTTATTCTCTCAAATTGTCCATAAATATCCATTTTGCTAATAGTCTCTTAACCCAAGAGTTAGTCATAAAAAAAGAAGAGGTCCATATGGTCTTTGCTCACATTTGGTTGATCTTAAACAACCAAAAAATTAAAAATAAATTTTTGGAAATATAAAAACACACTGCCCACATTACTCATATTCTGATTTCAAAAAAATAATTTCAAAAAATAAGAATTTCACAGAATCTGAATAGTTCTTTCTCCCCTCTGCATTTCGTTTATTTTTTCCAAGTATAGGGTCTTTTTTGAAGTGAGTGGAAGCTCAGATCATGTTGTTTTGTATTTATATAGAAGAAATGAAAGCATCCCTACAGAGCCTTAAAATAGAGGCCTAAATTCCCAGGATTATTTGTTATTCAAATTCCTGGACAGGGATGTGTAAACTGTTGGATTATGTCTTAGAGTAGAATATCACAGGATTCTAAAAATATTGCATGTTTCCAAAGGAGGACACTGTTCTTTAAATTTACAAAAAGAACCCCTAGAGACAACTTGTGCAGAGTTTCCTAAAGAACAACAAAGCACAGACGATCCACTAGCAGAAGAGACAGTGGCAGACCTGGAAGCAATTTGGACACCACCAACTAGACAGGCTATGGCATTCTAAGACCCAGCTGCTACCACTTCAAGAAGTCCTCCTACCCTTGCCATCCCAGTCTTCTAATTACTACTGAAAGGAAACAAGGAAAGGACAGAAAATGTGGTTTAAGTTACATCAACCGTAACTTTGACTTTTCTATTTAAAATTATTAAATCTTTAGTAATATCTCTTTTCACAAGAAAACATTGAACAACAAATGCTTTCCTTCACAAAAAGTCTTTAGCACAAGCAGTTCATTATCTATTTAATTGCCTGTGTACATTTATATACATATACAATAGGAATATTGTATCTATTAGGATAATAATACAAAAACCTGGTCTTTATCAGTCTATTTGTTTAGGATAATTTTCCTAGTCAGTAGTAACACAAGTTTAAATTTATATTCCACAAGCATCTATCGACGTATATGCTTCATTTCCACTCTTGCGCTGAACCAAATAAAGAAAATTCACAATGACATTTTAAAACGATCACAAAGAAAAATGGAAGTGTGGAATTAAGCATGGTTTTGCCTCATGGGTTAGTTTAAAAAGTTCCAAATGACTCAACAAACCTGTTGCTGCTGCTATTACATGCTGTCAAGTCGATTTTCAACTTGTAGCAACCCCGTGTGACAGAGCAGAAGTGACCAATAGTGTTTTCTAGGCTGTAATCGTTATGGATTAAAGATCACCGGATCTTTCTCCTGCAGAGCTTCTGGGTGGGTTAGAACTGCCAAGCTTTAGGTTAGCCTAGTGCTTTAACAGTTGTCTTAAACAGGGCTCTCATCTCAATAAACTACCATAAGTAAACTCACTTTTTCAAATTTCTGCAATAGACCAGCCCTCAGAATGTCTTTAACTACACTGCTTCATGTTAGAAATGCTTCTAGACCAGGTAATACTCTATCATAGCTGGAAGCCTGAGATTTGTGAAAAATACTGGGAAGGATCTCATCAGACTTTGTTTTAAAGTACCAAAAGATGGCGTTTCTCATCTCTTTAAAATAGCTGCTGGGGACCTTCGTCTATTCCTTTAGCTGTCCATACATCCATTTGCCCAAGTTTATTTTGTAGTTATTATCCTTTCCATTGCCGTTGAGTCAATTCTGACTCATAGTGACCCTATAGGACAGAATTGAACTGCCCCATAGGGTTTCCAGGGCTGTAAACTTTATGGACCCCCACGTGTTTGTCAGTTTGTCATACTGTGGGGGCTTGTGTATTGCTGTAATGCTGGAAGCTATAGCACCGGTATTCAGATACCAGCAGGGTCACCCATGGTGAACAGGTTTCAGCTGAGCTTCCAGACTAAGACAGACCAGGACAAAGGACCCAGCAGTCTACTTCTGAAAAGAATTAGCGAGTGAAAATCTTATGAACAGCAGCGGAACACTGTCTGATTTAGTGCTGGAAGATGAGCCCCCCAGGTAGGAAGACAATCAAAAGACAATTGGAGAAGAGCTGCCTCCTCAAAGTAGAGTCGATGTTAATGACGTGGATGGAGTCAAGCTTTCGGGACCTTCATTTGCTGATATGGCATGACTCGAAATGAGCAGAAACAGCTGCAACATCCATTAATAACTGGAAGGTGAAATGTATGAAATATGAATCTAGGAAAATTGGAAATCGTCAAAAATGAAATGGAACGCACAAACATCAATATCCTAGGCATTAGTGAGCTAAAATGGACTGGTACTGGCCATTTTGAATCAGACAGTCATACTGTCTACTATGCTGGTAATGACAACTTAAAGAGGAATGGCGTTGCATTCACTGTCGAAAAGAACATTTCAAGATCTATCCTGAAGTACAACGCTGTCAGTGATAGGATAATATCCATATGTCTACAAGGAAGACCAGTTAATATGAATATTATTCAAATTTATGAACCAACCACTAAGGCCAAAGATGAAGAAATTGAAGATTTTTACCAGCTTTTGCAGTCTGAAATCAATTGAACATGCAGTCAGGATGCAGTGATAATTACTGGTGATTGGAATGCAAAAGATGGAAACAAAGAAGAAAGATTGTTAGTTGGAAAATATGGTCTTGGTGATACAAACGATGCTGGAGATCGCATGACAGAATTTTGCAACTGCAACAACTTCTTCATTGCAAATACCTTTTTTCACCAACATAAACAGCGACTATACATATGGACCTCGCCAGATGGAATACACAGGAATCAAATGGACTACATCTGTGGAAAGAGACAATGGAAAAGTTCAGTATCATCAGTCAGAGCAAGACTAGGGGCCAACTGTAGAACAGATAATCCATTGCTCATATGCAAGTTCAAGTTGAAATTGAAGAAAACTAGAACAAGTCCACGAAAGCCGAAGTACAACCCTGAATATATTCCACCTGAATTTAGAGACCATCTCAAAAACAGATTTAATGTGTTGAACACTAATGACTGAAGACCAGACGAGTTGTGGAATGACATCAAGGATATCATAGATGAAGAACATAAGAAGTCATTAAAAAGATAGGAAAGAAAGAAAACTCCAAAATGGATGTCAGAAGAGACTCTGAAACTTGCTCTTGAATGTCGAGTAGCTAAAGCGAAAGGAAGAAATCATGAAGCAAAAGAACTGAACAGAAGATTTCAAAGGGCAACTTGAGAATGACATGTGCAAAGAGCTGGAGATAGAAAACCAAAAGGGAAGAACATGCTCAGCATTTCTCAAGCTGAAAGAACTGAAGAAAAAATTCACACCTCAAGTTGCAATAGTGAAGGATTCTATGGGAAAAATATTAAACAACGCAGGAAGCATCAAAAGAGATGGAAGGAATACACAAAGTCATTATACTAAAAAGAATTGGTCAACATTCAACCATTTCAGGAGGTAGCATATGATCAGGAACCAATGGTACTGAAGGAAGAAGTCCAAGCTGCACTGAAGGCATTGGCGAAAAACAAAGCTCCAGAAATTGATGGAATATCAATTGAGATGTTTCAGCAAATGGATGCAGTGCTGGAAGTGCTCACTCATCTATGCCAAGAAATTTGGAGGACAGCTACCAGGCCAACCGACTGGAAGAGATTCATATTTCTGCCCATTTCAAAAAAAGGTGACTCAATAGAATGTGGAAATTATCAAACAAAATCATTAATGTCACACACAAGTAAAATTTTGCTGAACATCATTCAAAAGCGGTTGCAGCAGTACATTGACAGGGAACTGCCAGAAATTCAAGCTGGATTCAGAAGAGGATGTGGAACCAGAGATATCACTACTGATGTCAGACGGATCTTGGCTGAAAGCAGAGAGTACCAGAAAGATGTTTACCTGTGTTTTATTGACTATGAAAAGACATTCAACTGTGTGGATCATAAGAAGTTATGGATAATACTGCGAAGAATGGAAATTCCAGAACACTTAATTGTGCTCGTGAGGAACCTGTACTCAGATCAAGAGGCAGTTGTTCTAACAGAACAAGGGGATACTGAGTGGTTTAAAGTTAGGAAAGGAGTGCATCAGGGTTGTATCCTTTCACCATACCTATTCAGTCTGTATGCTGAGCAAATAATCTGAGAAGCTGGACTCTATGAAGAAGAAAGGAGCATCAAGATTGGAAGAAGATGCATTAATATCTTATGCATTATGCAGATGACACAACCTTGCTTGCTGAAAGTGAAGAGGGCCTAAAGCACTTACTGATGAGGATTTCATTTTACTTGGATTCACAATCAACACCCATGGAAGCAGCAGTCAAGAAATCAGAAGACACATTGCATTGGCCAAAATGGCTGCAAAAGACCTCTTTAAAGTGTTGAAAAGCAAAGATGTTACCTTGAAGACTAAGGTGCACCTGACCCAAGCCATGGTATTTTCAGTTGCTTCATATGCATAGGAAAGCAGGACAATGAATAAGGAAGACCAAAGAAGAATTGATACCTTTGAATTGTGGTGTTGGCAAAGAATCTTGAATAGACCATGGACTGCCAAAAGAACAAGCAAATCTGTCGCGGAAGAAGTACAACCAGAATGCTCCTTAGAAGCAAGGATGGCAAGACTACATCTTACATACTTTGGACATGTTATCAGGAGGTATCAGTCCCTGGAGAAAGACATCATGCTTGGTAAAGTAGAGGGCCAGCAAAAAAGAGGAAGACCCTCATTCTGTAGTACAAAGAGTCGCTAAGAGTTGGAACCATCTCGACCTAACAACAACAACAATCTTTACGGAAGCAGACTGCCACATCTTTTTCCCAAAGATAGGCTGTGGATTCAAACAGCCAACCTTTTGGTTTGCAGCCGAGCGCCTAATCCCTTTACCACAAGGACTCCTTTTATTATCCCTAGTGCTACTATCAATATCTAAGGAGCCCTGGTGGTGCAGTTGTTAAAACAATTGACTGCTAACTGAAAGGTCAGAGGTTCGAAACCACTAGTGGCTCCACAGGAGAAAGATGTGGCAGGTTTGTTTCCGTAGAGATCTACAGCCTTGGAAACCCTATGAGTTTCCTCAACGTCCAATTCTATCCCAACCGCCTCTATAATTAATTAAAACCCTTACCATCACTGCCATGGAAAGTGCTGGCAATTGTTTAAGGTATTTATATTGTTGTGCTTCTCTCTGGTTTCTTGTGTTCTATTACAATGGCCACCTGAATAATTATCTAAAAGACCCTGCAAAAAAAATCTTTAAAATTTGCATTGTTATCTTGACGTCACTTGGCTTGAGACTTTCATCAAGAACTCTGGATATGTCAGCAAAATTTCCCAAAAAGCACTGCATTGCTAACAAGAAGACATGGCATGCTTCTAGGCTCTATTTACCTGAAAACTAAACAAAGAAGAGGAAACTTTACATGCTATGAGTGAGAACACAATGGGCTAAGATAATCCGCCAACTAATCAAAATATAACCTGCAGTATATACTTCACTGTTTTATATACACACACAAATACATACACACACAATTTAAGCAATACATATAAGTAATATATAACTTCTTACATAATAAATTAAAAAAAAAATCCATTGCTGTTGAGTTGATTCCAACTCATAGAGACCCTATAAGACAGACTAGAACTGTCCCATAGTGCTTCCAAGGAGCAGCTGGTGGATTCGAACTGCCAACTTTTTGGTTAGAAGCCAAACTCTTAAAAACATAATTATATCACATTATTAAAACATAATTATATTACTAGTAATTCTATAGTGTGAAAGCAAGGCACAGAAAGAGACTCAATCCTCTGATTGTACCACTCTGTATTTTGTCAGCCAGATGTGCAGGCTTTTTGCAAATAATAGTTGACAGGTGTCAATTATCTTTGTCTAAGAAAATAGTTCCTTTAAAGAAAAACATAATGGAGGAAAAATCAAGTTAAATTGTTCTTCATTGTCCTTAGAAACACTGAAGAATATATGGTGTGCTGCTTACTAATGTATAATTACAAGTTTTATGAATTTACTTATTTGTTGATATTATAAAAATAAGTGACTTTGAGACTTTTAGGTTGACACAAATGATAGTGTCTGACAGATCATTTATTTTTTATTTACCTATATTTAAACATTTCTTAAACTTAAAATTCACACTGCATGTTAATGTTAGTTATTCTCTTTGACTTTCTCTCTCTCTCTCTTTCCCTTTTTTCCAGAAATGCTTTGATGTAGTGAGATGTACATATAAAGCACGTGAGTACAGTGAACAAGAGCCATCGGTGCTATTTCAGGAAGATGTTCCATGTGTTCTGCAAGCAACAAACCGGGGGAGTCAGGAAAGGCGTCACAGAAGTAACAACTGAAATGAGATTTTGAAAAACAGTAGAAGTCTGTCAAGTGCACAAGAGTTTAAAAAGTCAGAGGCAGAAGGAGAAGCATATGCAAAGATAAATTAGTATGAGAGAATTTGGCCTTTGTCAAGGAATTCCCCTGACTGGTGTGTAGGTAATGGAGGGTCTTATGCGGCAAAATAAAAAGGTTGGATTTTGTTGTATATACCCAACCCAAAAAACCAAATCCGTTGCCATCGAGTGGATTCCAACTCATAGCGACCCTATAGGACAGGGTAGAACTGCCCCATAGGGTTTCCAAGGAGTGGCTGGTGGATTCGAACTGCCAATCTTTTTGGTTAGCAGCTGTAGCTCTTAACCACTATGCCACCAGGGCTCCTTTATTGTATATAGAGAGTTGTTATTAAATGGTTTAAGCTGGGGAGTGACAATATCAGAGAACAGATTGGAGGGGTTAGGTGAGTCTGAATGCAGGAGACCAATCAGTACCACCACCTCAGATGGTTGTACTGAGGATTAAAATGAGCTAATATGTGTAAAGTACTTAAAACAGAACCTAGCACATAATAAGCTATATAAGAATTTAATAAATATTTCATATTGCATTTTACTTATTTACTAGGGAAACTCTGTTATTCAAGTTACTTTTTTTTTCTTCTAGAGATGTATCCAGTTACATATAAAACATTACATAGATCTTCTCTAAACACTCTTGTTTTTAACATGGTTCTCTGCTTTACCAAGCCTCTCTTTCTTCAAATGTTTTCTGGTTTAATTTCCCAAAAGAATAAATACTTTATCTTCTGCCCAGGTCGCGAAGAGTACACTGGAATCAAGAATCCTAACTATACCTCACTCATGTCTCTGAAATACCAGGCGTCTTCACTTCTTGAAACTTTCTGGTTTTTTGTACCACACGTTGGCTAGTTTCGTGTTGGTGTTCCCTATAAAAGACACTTGCCATTTACACAGCTGGTAAGTGGCCAAGCACAGAATTAATTAATTCTAGATGTACCCGCCTCTCAGGCCATTTTCTCCTATCCCACACTACTTTGAACAATACAAATCTGACTTCTTGATGAGGAAACCAAACTGATCTTATCTAAGACATAGTTCTGCAATCAGTAACCATTGAAAACAACACTTGAATCAGCAAACTATACGGATCCATATAATTTGAGGCCTTTGTGTTAAACACGTACAATGCCTATGCCCATTGAAACCTTAATTCTGTATTTTTATCTCAATGAGAGTTTTGTTCACTTACTGTTAAGAAATAATTGTAAAATCCTGCTAAGCCCTCAAAAGACAAGCCGAAAGAGCTCTCTTGCTGATAGCTGTAAGGATGGTAATGTCTCATCTCGGCATGGCACTGCTTGGAACTATTTCAGTAAACAGGATAAAGCCATGTTAGACTAGAAGAGCTGGTGCCCTCCTCCCACCTTTCTAGAAGCCATACAGTGATTATGAGAAGCATGGGCAGAAAACTGCCTTTATAATCATAAAAGGTTGTGCATCATTTGAAGCCAGACAATGGATAAGGCTAAGAGAGAACTTTTTTTTCCTTTTCCTCTTTAGTAAAGTCCTTCAGCAAGTGGTGTTACAGGAAAAATACAAGAAGTTCATCACAGAATTTAAGGTCATCACACTTCAGCAGCTGCAGTGTTAAATTGATAATTGTCCACATAAACAACTCATATGTATCTGTTTACTTTACATGTACTCCTGAAAAAAAAAAAAGGCTTGCATCATAAAATTCTAAAACTCACAAGTTTTAGCTCTTCTGTCACATCTCAGTGCACTTAATATCCTTCTGCCGTATTATTTACGACTTCACAAAGGTAGTTATTTCTTATTATCTGTTCAATAAATAAGTAGAGGAATGCATGCTGCAGAGATACAATTTGTTAATGAAATAGCCCAGAGAATCTTCACGGTATCCAGTCTCAGAAGCTTGCGCAGCATCTATTAAAGCTTGCCTTGGTTCTAAAGAATAACTCCAATTTCTGTACATTGATGTGTTCTACTCAGATGGCTGAGGTGTGCTTTCTGAGTAGATTTATGCAACATGAGTAATGCGTACTGTGATACAACATATATCTGACCATACAGGCATGGGCTAAACACTTTCTTCTTCTTTTTCAACATTTTTCTATTACTCGGAAGACTGTCTCAGTTTAGAAATGATAGAGGTAGGACTTTCAGCTCTTGGAAGTTTTTTCGAGAAGAGAAAGAAACTTTGCTTGACGCTATTCTTACAAAATATTATGGCACTATAATTTCACAATACTCCAGAGCTAATACTATGGGGAGCAAAGTTACAAGGCACCTATAAGCTGGGAAGAGAGTAAGTAGGTACATCACTATTCCCATATTTTTATACTTTTATCATCTTGTAAAACAACAACATACTGTCTTTTAAAAATGCTCACCTTATACTGATAAATCCCCTTGTTGAAAGAAGAAATGAATAGTAGACAAACACTAGTTATAATACCGTATACTTCCCTTACTTGCTGTGAAGGTTTTGTTTTCTCTGTAATAATGAGCTACCCAGAGGGAGATATCCATATTTATTGGATAGTGTCAGATTTTGAAAAAAAACCTGGAGGATGAAAGAATACATAAATACATAAAAACCTATTTCTAATCATCAACACAGCATGGATTTTAAAAGCAATCCTTTGATTAAACTTTGACCTTAATCAAAATTTTAATGTGACCAAATGCTGCTTGTTGTTGTTGCTGGGTATCGCTGAGTGGATTCCGACTCATAGTGACCCTATGAGACAGAGTAGAACTGCCCATTTTAGGTTGACTATTCCTCTTTTCCAGTTTATAAAATGCTGTAGCAATCCGTATGACAGACTACAGTGCAAAACTCTGGGGATATTCAGTACAAACATGTTTCCCTCATTTTAGTTCTGAATATTACATTAATTAATAATATTCCCTTGGTTGTTTTTACTATTCAGTTACTTTAATATGTAGTTAGGAAAGGTTTAAATCCCTAAAATAATTTATATTCAATTATATGAGATGCATATTTACCACTTTTATTTGATTTAACAGTAGAAGACCTATATTTAAGCAGTTATGAAAATATGTATTTCTTACCCCTGGATATAATACTAGCCATTAACTTAAAGACTGTTTTGACTAATATTTTCAACAAGAGTAATAATTAATATTTCTGTACAATTGTTTCTTGCATAGAAATGGTTAGTAACATTTTACCTAATTTTTAAATTCAGCTAGTAATAAACCTAATGATTTTGTATTGAATGGCTTATATAACACGTTCTTCAGAGAATCTCTAAATTAAGATCATTGGCAGTTAAACATGACTAATTTCCCTTACTTGATTGTTGAAATAGTTATCCCAAAGAACAATTAGTGTCTTGCAAAATTCTCTCTTACTTATTATCTATCTCAGACATCTGGAAATACCAGGAGCCATAAGGTTTCAGGAAGTCCCCGGGTAGTGCAAACAGTTAATGGGCTCAGCTATTAACTGAAAGGTTGGAGTTTCGAGTCCACCCAGAGATGCCTGTGAAGAATGGTCTAGCAATCTACTTCAAAAAAATTAGCCATTAAAAACCCTATGGAGCTTAGTTCTACTCTGACACACATGGGATTGCCATGAGTCCGAACTGGCTTGATAGCAGCTAATTTACAAGTTTTAGGGGTCTTAGTCTTGAGGCAGAAATACTTGAGAGGCTTTCAAAGTCCAAGAATCATCCGGAACGACTCCAGTGTGAACTTATGTAAGAGAAAGATACGTGCTTTTTTCTTGTCAAGTTTGGACTTCCCTATTTGCTGTAGTTATCATTAATTTAACAGAAAAAACTAAGTTTATAAAATATGATTGTTTTAAATGTATGTGTGTGTGTGTATATATATTCCCTGATTTTAATATTTGCCACCAATATATAATTTATGTTTTAATATTTTATCCATATTTGCACAATATTCACTTTCTATTACCTTTTATTAATCTTAAGTTTACTCCATGACAATACAATATCCTGGAAATTACAATGTTAAACTATCAATCTAAAAAATATGGTAACTGTTTTCCATTTTCTACTTTATCCTACTCCAAGATTTATCTCTTTTCTTCTTTCCCCTGTCTCTAGCTATTCCAAATGATTTTTTTATGTCTCAACAGATTTTTTTTTAAGTTCTTGGAAGTAAAATATTTCGATTGAAGGAAAGAGGAAATATGGAGAAGGTACAGTAATCAATATTTGAAAAAGTTCTATACATATACTCCCACACACATGGACATAAACATGGAGTTTTGTAAAAGATTTTTTTTGAGCAACATGGCAATTATCAGTTGCTTAAGAAAATGCCCTAATAAAACAAGAAATGCTTTTATTGCAATTTTATAAATGTAAGAAGAAACATAACTAATGAAGTTATGCTAATACTATTTATAATAATAGTGTGACAAGAATAATTTGTGAAATGCCCCAACTTGTTTCACTTTGCAGTTTTAAACTTTCCTAAATATTTTGTCTTTTATTTATTAAAAAAATTAAAACTTCACTCAATTCATCAAGTATTATTGAATATTTTCTATAAATAGGGCACCATGAAGAGTTCAAAACAATGACTGAGGCACTGTTCAAAAGTATTACTTTTTAACAAAAATTTATGGTTGAGGTTGAGAAAAATACACAATTTACTACCAGTAATGTAGAATGAGGTATGGTCATAAAGATCTACATATTTTGTAAGGCAGAGTCTAAAAGACATTTTATGGAGGAGGTGGCATTGATGATGGGCCTTAATGCAACACAGGATTTCAAACACTAAGGGAAGAGCCACAGAAGTCTTGGTGGCTGAACCAGCAGAAGAAAGTCATGAATGCAGGAAATAACAACAGTTGCCACTTGGTGGTTCAGTGGTAGAATTCTTCTCTTTCATGCAGGAGATGAGGGTTCAATTCCCAGCCCATACACCTCATGTGTGGCCACCACCCATCTGTCAGTGGAAGCTTGCATATTGTTATGATGCTGAATAGGTTTCAGGGGAGCTTCCAGACTAAGATGGACTAGGAAGAAAGGCCTAGATATCTACTTTCAAAAATCAGCCAATGAAAACCCTATAAATCACAATGGTCCTATCCTCAACTGATCGTGAGGATGGCGTGGGACTAGGAAGTGTTTCATTCCATTGCCTATGGGCTCGCCATGTGTCAGGATGACTAAACAGCAGCTAACAATAACAAACAATAACCACTTAATGTGGGTCTACTATATGCTAACCATTTTAGCTATACTGGGGCCCTGGTGGCACAGTGGTTAAGTGTTTGGCTGCTAACCAAAAGGTCGGCAGTTAGAATTCACCAGCCACTCCTTGGAAACCTTATGGGGCAGTTCTACTCTGTCCTTAGGGTCGCTATGAGTCGGACTCTACTCTGTGGCAATAGGTTTGGTTTTTGGTTTTTTACCTATACTATCTCAACAAATCCCTAAACGCTCTATTATAAAAGCATTTTTATGCACATTTTAAGATTGTTGTTGTTGTTGTTAGGTTTTGACTCATAGTGACCCTATAGGACAGAGAAGAACAGCCCCAAAGTGTTTCCAAGGAGAGGCTGGTGGATTTGACCTGCCGACCTTTTGGTTACCAGACAAGCTCTTAACCACCATGCCACCAGGGATCCATTTTAAGATTAGTACCATTCTTATAGCGGTTAAGAATCTTGCCAAAGGTCAAACCCAGGTAAGTTTAAACAGTCTCACAAACTACACTGCCACCAGGGGTCAAAACGATTAGATCCTTAAAAACATTCAAATTCAGAATTTTAAGGCATTCCTCACCAAATAAAGGTTGAGTTAGCAATAACAAAGTTTACTGTAAAGAGTTTATAGATCTTGTAATTCTTCAAGATGCCTCCAAGAAGATCTGGGCTATATTTGGAACAGGTTAGTTTCACTGCATTTAGAAGAACAGAAAGTGGGAAGCGGGAGGGTGGGGGTATATTTTGGAAGGTTGTGGATTTCATGATGAGGAATCCGTAGATTTTGGAAAGTCACTGAAGATTTTGAGTAGGAAAATACAAACAGAACTGTGCTTTGAGATAAAGGAGCTCAAGGTTGAGTATAATTGAGACTGAAATGGGCAACAAAAAATAGGTAAGTCTTTTCCATGCTTCATAAAGATTTATATAAAAAAATCCCTCATTGTCTCTTATTTGAAGATATATCCCCTAATTAAATCTCTTTCATTGCAGGTTGTCTACTTTTTTACTTAAACTTACATCTAACCATCTCCTCATGATGCTTTCAAGGTGAGCTAAAGTGAGTCACAGCCACATTGTAAGAGCCACAAGAAAGAAAAAGATGGAGGGAACACGAATTTATGTCTGGCTTAACTTGGGCACTTTTTCAACTGAATAGTTTGAACCTACAGCCTCATAATTTTCATGCTCTTGAAAAAGACACTTGGAAAATTATTTTCTTGCTACTTTTCAAAGCCCTGGTTCAGAAAATTACTACCTTTTTGATGTGAAGGCTGATGTAACTAATTATAGCTATGAAGACACAATTCCTCTTTTAATAATAAAGAAATAGCAGTCTTTCACCTAGAATATAACACAGTGTCTGGATTTGAAGCATGAAAGATTAAATCAGTAAGCTTTGAAATTCTATTATATTCAGAGAGGCAATGTCTCCAAGGACAATAATATTGACAATAGAAGGAGGTTTCTTCAAGAGTGTTTCAACCTATTAGCAGACTGTGGTACAGCGAAAAGAATGCTGGGCTGAAGGCAAGGAGATATGCACTCCTATCTCAGCTCTTACTAATCAGGTGAGTACTTTGGTCGAATTAGTTAACTCCTCCAGTCCTCCAGTTTGACAATGACTTAATAACTAGCTTCAACCACAGTGGAGGGAGGAAAGAGGGGTAAAAAGGAAAGATGGGGGAGAAGGAAGAGACAGGGAGAGAGAGAA
Source organism: Trichechus manatus latirostris (assembly GCF_000243295.1). Taxonomy (NCBI): domain Eukaryota; kingdom Metazoa; phylum Chordata; class Mammalia; order Sirenia; family Trichechidae; genus Trichechus; species Trichechus manatus. The sequence goes on from NW_004444103.1 coordinate 4,350,504, forward strand.
GGTTGACAGTTTATGTCTGTGGCTCTTAACCTTAATTTACATCAGAAGAAGCTGGAGAGTTTGTTAAAACATACATTGATGGACCCCATCCACAGGCGTTTTGATGTAGGATGTTTAGGGCAGGGGGTGTAAATGTGCATTTCTAATAAGTTCCCAGATGATGCTGATGCTGCTGGTCTGGAGACCATGTTTTGAGAATCACTTTTATAGGTCTTCATCTACATGGACACTTAACCAAGAAAACAAGTGTAGTTAAGTCTGTCATTTACGTTATTGTCTCAATAGCCACCTTTCTAAAAGTTATCACCCTTTCTATCTGCTGTATTCTTTTTATTTCAAATCATTGAACTTTACCTATATGGTTGTTAAAATCATTACTTAAATTTGTGTTGTAATTAAACACATATTAAAGGTGAAAAAAAAAAAAAGCTTAGTGGAGCATAGAAGCATCATATTTATGCCGATGGCGTAGTGACAGACTGGCCCAGAAGATCATAAGATAAAATGGGCATTGCCACTCATTGCTGGTTCAAGTATAATTTGACCTAGTTGTTTTCAGAATACATTTTGGTACTATGTGTCAAAAGCCTTATTAACACAACAGCTACAGGTACCATTGCAACCATGATTAATAACAACAGTAATTGAGCGCCTACTCTGTGCTGGGATTTGGCTAAGTGCTCTGTAATGTGTTATGATATTTAATCCTCCCAAGAGTCATAAAAGCAAGAAAAGGATCCCACTGTGCTTTTTATTGGTCAGATCAATTTTGTACTTTTATTCACTTGTGCAGTCATCACTTTCAAAGAGACATTGACAAACAGTAGAAAGATGTATGACTATATATTCTGAATGAGAGTAGGGAGGACATTCTGTCTTTCACCCATCTAAGGATGCTCAGACGGGCAGGGAGTAAACGTATTTTCTGCTGCTCTGGATCAACATCCTTGAAAATAGTTTTAAATCTTGGATGTCCAAAGAGAGGCTGGGGTTGTAAAAGGTATTTCCCCTAAACCTGCAGAAATCAAGTCTGTCCTCAGCAGAATACTGAGAAGTAATATTCAAACTTATTTTTTAAATTTTTTTTAGAAGCTGAAAATGATTTAAGATGATAAAAACAGAAGAAAGCACATATGCTATATAATATCTCTTTTCAGAGTTTGCAAGGACAGGTATTTAATGATTTTATCTTTAACCTCTTAAACTTCTTATTAAAAAAAAGAATAAGAAAATAATAAATCTGTTGGGAAATCCAGTTCTCTACTCTGATGGGAAAACATCATCAATTTGTCGTTTCATAATATGTAGAGGTAAGACTAGTTTTGCTACAGTCATAATGCCACTAGATAAGTGGTTATAGAACTGCTTTGAACATTTAGGGAGTCTTCACTAGTGATACTGATTATTATATATGAATTGACTAGGTAAACAGTTACCTGCATCACACACACATCTACAGATCATATCATGTCATATATTATAATTATATATATATATATATACATATACACATATATATGTATTCTTACACTAACTCATCAAAATATTAACTGGTCTGTAGCTTGGTGTTGCAACTCATAACAAGTAAACTTAAGCTATATTTAGACATGGAAAACACAATGTAGGGCTATTAAAATTGTACATATAATACAGCAAACATGCCTTTTGGTAAAAAGGAGTCATCTGGTGGACTCTTTCAGTTCTCCAAATTCTCTCACTTAAGTAGGCTTTACAAGGGTTATGAAGACAATGATGGCAGCAAACACTTTCATTTTTGTTACTTAATTATTTTATACTACATTCAACTTACATTCTCGATTCGAACCTTACTTTATACAAATTCTAACTTTAGGTGCATAGTTTAAGCAATGTTTTTTTGAGCCACAAAAGCTCTACTACTATATCCAGCAAAGATGATATTTGAATAATACAATTTCATAGGCTGCTGGAGAAACTGGGCTGCCATGGAACTGGGCTCAGTGAGGTGGCAATTTTCATGATATTTAGTTATAAAGAAAGTAGACAATTAGAGGATTTACTAAACTGGCAAAAAGCATTCCAACATTTCATGGAGATTAAAACAAACAAACAAATAAACTTTAAAGCTGCTTAAAGCTTTTGGACTATGATGTACCAAAAAATGACTAGATCTTTAATAAATGTTGCAGTAGAAATTCAACGGTCACCTGATGACTAATTCTGCTTGGTTCCTTTACTAAGGAGATAATACCAGCGGTTGTAGCATTTTCGTGTTTACTGCTCAGAAGCAAATGCTAACATCCGTTAAGCAGGTTATTTCCAGGACCCTTCCTAACAATGAAAAGAGTGGCAAGGACGGCATGAAATGGGAATGATTATAACAACAGCACCTACCTCACAGACTAGTTGTGAGGATTTAACGAGTTAATTTACATAAAGCACTTAAAACAGCATTTGTTCCACAGTTAATATTATAGAAGTTTTAGCTACTGTTTGTTATGTTATTGTTTGTTACATATACCCAATGGAAGTCTGTCTTCAGATTCTTATTTGGCTATCCAGGGCTACATTATGACTTTGGTGGGCCCTAGGGACTTTTGGCTTTCTGGGCCTCTTCTTCCATTAAAAAATTTAAAGTTATATTTTACAACAGTATTGGTATAAGTATTAACATATTAATGTTAAAATACTTTTCAACCTGAAAGTTCATTTTTTTTCTTCTCTTAAAAAAAGTAAACACTTTTTTTTTTTTTTTTTAAGTGGGCCCATACAAGTAATGGTGGCCATACACACTTGCCTACTCTGCTGAATAGAGAAGTTGGTCCTGTGGATATCAGAATCTTCCTACTTGAGTATACGGGAGAGACGAGTTGTTAAACGTATAGCTGGAGTTCATGGGATGGACTAGTTATTAAATTTACAAAGACTTACACTATGATAATTGGTTTATGTTTTGTTAAATTTATAAGAATATTTTAAAATGTATCAGTTACTATAAAATTAATTTAATCAAAAAAGAAAATATAATTTTAGCATATGTTCATCACTTCATGTTTTTCCCCCCTCTGAGTAAAATCCATGTACACGACATATTTCATAGAAAAAAACAATACGTTTTGGATAATTTTGAAATGAAAACAGCATATACTAGTATCCTTAAATAGGATTCCAAAAGCTGTTAGTTCATTCTCTTAAGTTTTCTGCCAAGTCAACAATCAGATGCAAATCCAGTACTCAAGGATATCATGGGGATTTAATGGTATATTCATGTGACCAAAGCATTTAGTTCTTTTATTTGCCATGAGGAGTTCATCTTGAGCATTGTATTACGTTTTCTTTGCCACCTGACCCATATTTCCAAGACAGAGCACAATAGCATAATGCAAATATCCTACTAATAAGAATTAATTCATTTGACGTTGTCAGACTAGTGAAGTGAATCATTTCCAAACTGTTCTAAGAGTTTGTCTCTTACAAGGTATATTTTTGTGAGTGCCTGACTCACTGTCCCACTCAATGGGACCAACCCCTTTATACTGTGGATCTTTCTTAATACTGACATTGCTATGAAACAGGGCCTACAGCCTTGATCTATTTTGAATTTTTATTTGCAAGTCTCTGTATATCTCAGGAATAGTGACAATATGTGCCAAAACAACAGACTATTTTATAGTGAGGCAGAAAACTCATCCTTGTTCAGTATTAATCTTCTAAAGGAAACCTTACTATTGGAATCTGTTTGATCCTTTCTGTCAGAAACCTCTGTTTCTTATTTTTAGAGATTATTAGCATGAACACCAGAAACCTATGGCTGCAAAAGGCAGTACTCCCAATCAACCATCATCCAAATCACACTGAAACGTCCATTTAAAACCACTAAGTGATCAATAAGTAAATAGCTACACTGAAAAGTATAAGTGGCTGGAAAACTTTAGTCAGTTGCCTGGAATATTTCATATTCCTGGTTGTTCTCAGTGTGAAAAAAATTTTATTTTTATTTTCAATACCAACATAGCATAGGAATGTGTTTGGGATATTCTACTCAAATTATTTCCCTTTTTGGTGAGTAGTCCAATTTTGCAAGGAAATTACACAGGGAGAGGATGGCCCATGTAGAGTTCCCTGATATGTGTAGACCCCTTTCTTTTGAGTTGAGTGCTAAGTTAACTCAATTATGCATATTTAGAAATATAGTACTTTACTAGCCACAGTTAAAAGATAATAACTAGAACTGCTTTATCCAATATCTACTAGCCACACATGGCCATTTAAATTTAAAATAATTAATATTTAAATAATTTAAAATTCAGTTCCTCAGCCATATTTGCCACATTTCAAGTGCTCAATAGCCGCATGTGGCTAGTGGCTACTGTACTGAACAAAACAGATATAAAGCTCTTCCATGAATACAGAAAATTCTACTGGACAGTGCTGAACGAGACTTTCATGCATCAGCACACTTGGAAAGAGTAATGATTTAAAAATGTAAAGTTAATATTTAAAATGACCTTTACTAAACAGAACAAACTTATAAAATACATTTTTTTCCAAAATATTTCAGTAATAGAGCATGAGGCTGGAAAATCCATGAGAAATGATAACTATTCATAAATCAGGCATGAGTAGAAATGTTTACAAAACAGAATTGCTTGACACAGAGAAGTTATTTTAAAATAATCTGATTTAAAAGAGGCATTATAGGAATATAAATGTCAAGTCAGAGCTTCCAACTCATAAAAAGAACAATGGAATACTATTTCCTTATATCAAATTTGCAATTTTTAAAAACTAATAGCTTGAAAATTCTTAGAAAATAACTGCTAAACAGACAAAGGCTTAGTGTTTGGGTGTTCTAATTGTTCATTCCTGGCTCCTTTCATTGATGTCTTATTTCCAGGTCTGGCTCTGGTTTCCTGTACCGTAGCCAACAGATCCAAAGACTATTTCAAATGTTTGCTCCTTCAGTTCTCTAAGTATTTCTCTAAGTCATCATTGCATTTTTCTGAATTTATGCAACGAGAACCACCCAGATAATTAGAATGGCTATAAAGAATTCATTCTTCGATTGTTTTACTATGGACTAAAAGAGGCTTTTACAAATAAACAATCAGTATTCCCATATGATCATACTGTAGGTACAAAATGAAAGATTATGTGAAGCTAATTATTAGTACTAAGTCCTTCTCAGGAGATTTGTTTGAAATAGGAAATTCATTTCTTAAGAGAATAAATTGAAATACAGATTTCCACTCTCCAAGGTCCTAGGAATTAAATTTAATGAGATCTAGCACTTTGAATCCAATATTTTGAAAATTTGTGGGGCAAAAGTCACAATTAGAAATATGACCTCAAACACTTCAGTTGGAGAAAATGGTGCATAAAAGACAGCTTTCCCAGAGTGGGAAGAAATGTCAGCCTCAAAGGCAACACTTCAATTTCTTATAGAGTGTGCATGAATGCAATCCTGACCCTGTCAAAAGGAGACTGAATGACAATATAAAAATAGTCCAGAACTAGAAACAGATATGCTGACCTTTTCAATGAGTGAAAAACAGAATTAAATTTTTAGTACTCTACATTAGAAAAATGTCCAAATTTTTTTTTTTTTTAGGTTATACTTGAATATTCAGTGTTTACCTCAAAAATCCTCATGAACACTTGCTATGGGATTCCAGCCTAATTGTCTCTGTCCTCTTCTTTCCAGGCTAGTTTATAGCTGCTCTGAATTGTTGGGAGTATCCTGACCCAGTGGAGCCCTGGTGGGGCGGTGTTAAAAGCTATGAGGTTAGCCGTTCGAATCTAACAGCTGCTCCTTGGAAATCCTGTGGGGCAGTTCTACTCTGTCCTATAGGGTTGCTATGAGACAGAATCAACATGACGGCAGTGGGTTTCTTTGTTGTTTTTATCCTGACCCAAAATGGCAGGATTGTATGGGCCTCTGGAGTCAGACTGCTTGTTTTTAAATCCTAGCTTCCCTGCATTTGAACTATGAATTTGCATCACCTAGTCTGCAAAATGGTATTAAACACATAATACCTATTATTTCTATTATTGTTAAAATATCTTACTTAGCCCTTTGATTTTGCTATCCCTTCCATTTACAATGCTCTTCCCATTTTCCTTTCCCATTCCTCTTGATATCTACTCATCTTTTTACATTTCGTTCAGGATCCACCAGCAGCAAGCCGTCCATGAGACTTCCAGCAAAATTAGGTGCCCCTCCTAGGGGCTCCCATAATTCTTTCACATACTTTTATTACTATAGTCTTTGCATTGTGTTGTAGAATTATCTTTTGTGTGTGTGTGTGTGTGTGTCAGACTACTCTATGGCTTATTCCTTTAAGGCAGAAACTATGCCTCATTAATCTTTGAATACTCAACACTTCGTGAGAGTCTGGCCTAGAATAGGCACTCAAATATTTGCTGAATAAATGAAATAATAGAATCTTGATATTTTCTAATAGCTACTGAGATAGAACATTATAATATTCTTGCAGCCAAAGCTGAACTGAGCTGATATTTTATTAAGTTTGCATCCTTGGCATCGATATGAATTCTTAGTGTACATATTGAAAATCATTATCTCCAGGTCAAGTTAATCCCCCTTTATAAATAGAAACTGTATATTATCATCAAAACAAATATAAAACCAGCAAAAGATTGTATTGTATTTAATGCACAGAGTATCAAAAAAGAGTTAGATACAAGTCCTGACTTCCAAAGGCTTATAATATAGGAGAGAGTACAAGATAAATAATAGATATCTTGCAAATAGTTTTGTGTATAGTGTATATATAGGTCTACATACACATATATGTATACCATATATACATATATAGCACAGAAATGTAGAAAAGTTAAATGTACAATAACAGACTAAAGTATTTACTTAAGAAGCATATTTTTCTTACAAATTTTCCTCACATAAACGATATTTAAAAACGCATTAATTATTGGAGTGAATTTTAATCAAGTCCCAATTAATGTTTAGTAAATTAGTTAAAAAAAAGTATTTATACATATGTATTTTGTAATCATACCTTTTTACTTTATATGGCACTAATTAAGGAGCCCTGGTGGTACAGTGGTTAGACTGCTTGGCTGCTAACCAAAAGGTCAGTGTTTTGAACCCACCAGCTGCTCTTCAGAAGAAAGACATGGTAGTCTGCTTCCATAAAGATTTACAGCCTTGGAAACCCTACGGGGCAGTTCTACTCTGTCCTATAGGATTTTTATGAGTTGGAATCGACTGGATGGCAGTGGTTTTGGGGGCACTAATTATAATCAGATCAAGTGGTTTTATAAATGAGGATAATGTAATAAATAAAGTTACCTCCATTAGAGAAAAAAAAAAATTGTTAAAAATATTGCCCATTTATTGAGGGTAAGCTGACATCATTTTCACGCTTAATGTAAGTCCATTACTGTTAACATGACATACCAATAAGTAAGTCAGGTAAGAGACTACAACTAACTTCTCCCTGTATTCAATATAAACTCTATTTCTGCAGTTGTAACACCATCAATCCTCCCTGATATAATGAATGTATATTTTATCCAGTCACGTATTATTTCAATGATACTTGGAATGATAACTTCAATCAGAAGATGTTAGAAAACATTCTAGAGGATTATTTCCAGCTGCAATAAGATAAAATAAACAAGCTTTCACCATCTACCCAGCTTTTCTCTAAACTATTTTAGGAAGGCTGTGTTGAAGATTGTTTTTCATCTTGAGTGACTCCAATTAGGAGCCTTAAACTTTGCAAATCGAAAACCAACACATGCCTACAATACTCTATCACAAATGTTTTTATAAATACACCTTAAGAGCAGGAACTTTAGTTTTGCCATTGCTGCTCTTGACACACTTTCAACCAAACCTCTTCCTCAGAAATTCTACCTCCAGACTGAGGATTTACATTACTAGTACTCATTATTTGGCAAATGTAAATAATTTCTGAGAGTTTGTGTGTCTGTGGATAACTTACATGCTTTAGAGACAGAAAATACTTAACATCAATCCTTTCTGAGTCACATTTTCTTTACCTGTGAAATAAAGGTACTACCTACGATGCAGAATCATATTGGATCAGAGGCAATATATGCAAACCAGAGCTGGGTATAGTGCCTCACCCAGGGTAATTACTCATTAGATGAGAAGTTCTGTCTTAAAGATGAAGATGATAATGATGACATTGATGATTGTTATTTTATCTCTTAGCATTAATTTGATCAAATAAGAAGGAACAGGAAAGTTCCCTGTGTCTGACCCTTTTCCTCCGTCCATCCCAGCTGTCTTAACAGGCTCATCATGGATAATTCACCCAGGGAGTAAAGGAAAAAGCCATCAGAGACCTGAATAAAGCTCAGCCTGGGGTCAAACAGAACAGAAATAGCCCACTGGTGCTGGGACAATTCAATTAGAATTTTTTTATATACTCTTTCCTTTTCTTCTCCCTCCTCTATTGGATTTTTAAATGATTGCACTAGATAGCTTCTTTGTGGTATAATGATGTGGATAAGCAATTCCATTGATGAGAAGGTTACTCCTTTATAGATTTTCCAGAAGAACATTGTCTATTGTGTGTTCCATTTCATTTTTATAGTACAATTAAACAGACTACCAGAGAAGTTTGGATCACGTAGCTAGGTAACACTCAAACAGTGCATTTTTATTAGCTCATAGAATGAAATTTAACAAGGATTAAAAACTATCTGGTTGTATTTATCCTCGAAGACTAAACAGTATGGAAAAAAAAGGAGAAAAAAAAAATTTTTATTGCATTTCAAGTAAAAGAAACAAAAAAAGATGCTATTTTACCACAAGATCAATATGAGTCAATGCACTTAGGCTCTTTCCATAGATTCACAGTGTTGGTGTCATGGTAAGTCAGCATGCCAATGTGATCGCTTCCAGTCAGATCAGCTTCAGAGGATTTGAGATCAAGGCAATGAAGGGCTCCAGATATCACATAATAAGGCAAAAGTCTGAATAGCCTAGGGAGGTTGACCTGAGCAAAGAAAAGCCTAAGGTTGGGCATGATAGCACTCTTTAAGTATGGCCCTGGAAGGGATGTGAAAAAGAAAACATACTCTCTTTAACTCCATAAAAACTAATTTGGATAAATGGATGATGGAGAAAGGTGTACATTTCAGCTTCATTTTTAAAAAATTTAAAAATCTAAGCTGTGCTGCAAAGAAATGGACTGCCTTAAACTTCCCATTACTCAGAATATTCAAATAGTTTATAGAAGACCATATAAATACAGAAAATAAGTATAATAAATACAGAGAATGTGAGAAGAGAGACTTCCAGTGGGTGGGAGTTTGAACTAGATGAACTACAAGAGAACTTATAATTTCATGATTCTATGATTCTATGAAATAGAGCACAGTGCTATTTGAAGAATGTCATCTAAATGTCTATAGCTATGAAACATATCACTGACAAATACAAGCATCTTGGAATATGATGGGCCTACATATCCATGACTAAATTGAAAAAGAGTTGGATACCATTGCAAATCAATGAAAATTAATTAGGACAAAGGAGCAGGAACACTAAGAGAATTTGGAGGAAATATTTAAATCAATTGAAATAGATCTTTCAAAATATGGCTAGAAGATTTACAGTGGTTAGACTCATGTAAATATTTCAGTGTAACTATCTGTATAAAACTACCAATCTATATTTAAGCAAATATTATATACTCTCCAAGGTAAGATTAAATTATTTATCAATTATATCATATACTATGTAAAACTATAAAGAGTATAGGGAATCTTAAACTGTATGAGAAAAAAAAACAAATTGATTATTTATATTTAAACAAAACAGAGTAAGAGACAACAGGCATAGATAGAAGCCAGTTCAAAAGGTAGCTTCCATACATCCTAGCTATACTTCCCCATTTGCTAGGATGGTCCTAAAAGGTGGCAAGGAGGCATTGGTAGAAGGAAAACCATGTTCAAACCTCCCTCCACTCCCATACTCTCCATGGGCTCTAATGTGACTAAGAAGAATTGATGTCTGACTTTGGTTCCTTCCACTTCAAGCAAACAATCAGTCATTTCAGAGCATTAAAAAGTTCCTCACACATTTATATATCACACAAACACAAATATACTTTGTAACTGCATTCCATCTCTGCAGAGTCAGCCAGTGGGAAAAGCCCTGAGTTAAAGACTCAGTCCTTTGGTTTAAAATCCCAGCTCTGCACAGCATTTAACTTCTCATATTTACATCTTCTGTTCACAGTGCCAAGTATATTGCATAGCACAGAGAAACAGTCAATAAATTGAGTTAAATGAAATCTGGATTCTGTGTTTACTTGCAAAGTTTTATATCTATGACTGTGGAATTTTGTTGTTGTTGTTTTCCTGTTTCTGGGCATCATATTTGTTTCTCTTAAACAGCAATTTTCATGTATGTTTGGCTCTATGCAACATTTAAATTTACATCAAGTTCATCTGCTACTGATAAATTAAAAAAAAAATAGTTGTTTTGAAGTTGATTCTGACTTATGGCAACCCCTTGTGTTGCAGAGTAGAACTGCACTCCAAAGGGTTTTCAAAGCTGTGACCTTTTGGAAGCAGATTGCCAGGCCTTTCTTCCAAAGCACCTCTGGGTGGGTTCAAACCACCAACCTTTTGGTTACTTACCTCAGTACTTATCCATTTCACCACCAATATTAATTTTAAAGTGAAGTGAGACATAAGTAAAGAGAGTTGTATTACACAGAAGTAAAATATTATGTCATACGTCACAGATTATTTGGTGAGGGGGTCTCAAGTGTAAAGATTATTAGACAAGGTTCAAATGTCATCTTATTCAATCTTTATTCTTTCCTACTGCTAGCATTAATTTCTTCAGCTTTATAAATCTGAGTCAATTTTTAATGCCTGTCAAAAAACATTTTAATTTATTCTTTCATTCATTCCATGAATATTTATTGAGTACTTATGAGAGACAAAATGTGTAATAAAAATACAAATACAAATATGAAAACCAATATAACCTTTAAATAAAGGTATACTTACTTGTACTGCAATAATTACTTTCAAATCAATTCATATCAGAATTTATTAAGATTCAAAAGCGACAAGTGATACCAGAAATTTGTTCAGTCAACATTCAAAAGGTATTTGAGTGTCAAATGAATGTACTTATGATCGACTTGATGGCAATGGGTTTGGTTTGAGCCCTGGTGGAGTAGTGGTTAAAAGATCACTGCTAACCAACAGGTCACCAGCTCAAATTCACCTGCTGCTCCTTGGAAACCCTATGGGGCAGTTCTACTCTGTCCTATAGAGTCACTGTGAGTTGGAATGGACTTGATGGCAACAATTTGGAGCCCTGGTGGCACAGTGGCTAAGAGCTCAGCTGCTACCCAAAAGGTTGGCAGTTCAAATCCACCAGCCGCTCCTTGGAACCCCTATGGGGCTGTTCTACCCTGCCCTGTAGGGTCACTATGAGTCAGAATCAGTTAGAAGGCAATGGGTTCTTTTTGTTTTTTTTATGTACCCAGAATATGCTCTGAATTTTTTGCCATTGAAACTTTGCTTATGTCCAGTAAAGGTCTCTCCTCTAATCCAAACTATGGCTGGCATCACTAATTGGTCCTGGCACCCATTACTACCGACCCTGGACATGCCTCAGAATTCTGATTAGCTGTACCAGCAAACATCCAAACTCTGATTGGAGTTGGCATTCCAGAAAATATATATATATATATATACACACATGCATATATATACATGCATATATATATTTCCATATATGCATAACTCATAATACATCGGATCTTGAATAATGTGCTAACTAGACAGTATTCTATGTCCAATGGTTTTGCATTAGATTTAGAAATATTCTCCATATGCCATTTCTTATGCTGCTTGTCTATAAAAGACAAGGACATAGTATTTCCTGATGACATAAATCTGGAAATTATGGTTTGAAGTTCAGAAGAATGGTTCAGGACAGATATACATAGCTATGAGCCAACAGCATAGAGATGAGAGAAGTAGCACAGAAGTGTAGGGAATTTCTTTCCAAGGTGAAGGAAAATGAATAAGAATTTGGAAAACAGTTTTACAGAGGAATCGATCAGCATATCAAAAAAGTATAGAAGTCCCTCTAGGAGTTTATTCTATATATAATTTTTTTTTTAAATGTATGTTGAGCTAACAGTGCTGAAGACTGCATCTGTGGAAATTTTATTTTTGTATGTTGATATTTGTGTGTGAGAGGATGTGAGAGTGAGAGACAAGTAGCTAGCAAGTATTGTGAGTCTATAAGCTCCTAAAATTGAGTGGACCTTTAACTCTACAGTAAAGAGAAAAACAAAATCTTTATTCAGCACCTATGGTCTGCAAAGCAGCGTTTTAGGCATTGTCAGAAAACCTGTGGGGAAGATTTCAACTAAGGTCTGAGGTTCTTTGAAGACAGAACTTTTGTCAGCAGGCATACTGAGGCCGCTTAAACACAACAAGGCTCTAGGTAGACAATTATAGAATCATGGATTTTTTTTTTTTCTTATTTGTTTCCTAGGGATACCACAAATAAACAGAAATATAATGTGGGGTTAGAAACAACTTATTAAAAATAAATCGTATATGTAGCTTTTCAATCAAACTGACCCCTAAAAATGAACGAAAATAAATGTGACTAAGAATCAAAATCTAACCAAAATATATCTTAAATATTTGAAAGTTATTTTGTTTCCAACATTCCAGATTTAAATAGGAAGTCAGAACTTTCAAGCATGGCGAGTAGGGTGTTTGGCTGATGGTTACATCTGCCCTGATTTGCAGAGAAAGGCCAGCTGTTGCTCTGCACACCCACTGATCCTTTCTGCAGGAAGGTAAAAGGACTTGTTCATTTTGTGGCTCAAGGCTCCAGTCTCCGGTAGAAGCATAAGGTTCTTCTATCAGGAGTCCTGATCAAGGATATGAGATTGAGTACATGAAATTATTTGTTACACCTACTCTGATATTCTCCCAGAGGAAGAACTTCATAATATGACTCAGACTTGCTGCTCAGAGCATATTCTATTGTTTTGGGGTCCAATTTTTTTTTTTTTTAATTAAAAGAATTTGCTTGATTTTTTTTTTTTTTTAATGTTAGCCCTAGCCATTTGAACTTAAACATATGTTTAGTGGAGTGGCCTTATTTTGGTTTCATCTCTTCCATTTTCTTGAGTAATTATTTAGCTTCTTTTAATTGATCTCTCTTGCCAACGGAAACCAAAAAAGTAGCAAAGCAGGAGGAACAGTTTGTGCACGGTATGAAGTTAAATAACACTGCTAATGTGTGATCAGTCCCTGGAGAACAACATCATGCTTGGTAAAGTAGAGGCTTAGCAAAAAAGAGGAGGACCTTCAACAAGATAGATTGACACAGTGGCTGCAACAATGGGCTCAAGCATAACAAGGATTGTGAGGATGGCACAGGACCAGGCGGTGTTCCGTTCTGTTGTACATAAGGTCACTATGAGCTGGAACCGACTCGACCACAACAACAATGTGCGAAGGATGGTAACTGACACAGAGCAGGGGCCCACTAAATGCACACTTTTATCTTGTCCCATTGTAAGAGTTACATTGCCTCCATACACCTCTCTCTTTGTCTCTTCACATATATGTTCTGTTCAAGAAGAAAGGGCTTACAGAGAGTTTATAAGACTCTCTTCTCTACTTAATCTGAGTCTAGGATAAATCTGTCTCATCAGACTAACCTCACTTCACATCAAGATTTCAAAACCTTCATGTCAGGCCTCCTTCCTGATCTTAACACTAAAGAGCACTTGAGTTAGCATGAGATAATATTTATCAGGACTTTTATGACTGGTGATTGCACTGACTATATGTTACCTTTTTGTTTTTTTAACCAACGCCGATGTTAAAAAAAATCTTGCAACCAGAGTTAGACAGCATCCTCCAAGGCAGGAAGCCGATTTCAGTTCCTGGCCATATAAATTGTCAATCAGTCTTTCACATGACAGTTGTCTTTGCACCTGGACTTCATGAGCAAAGATTTACTGCATACTTCCCTGTATCTACCTGGGAAGAATATGAAGTCATCTGGACAGGCCAACGGCCATGAAAAGCCAATTTCAAAGTTCGGCATTAAATAAGTCATTCAATGAATTTTTACATAAAACTTCCTTTATGCTCAATTGTAATCTGAGAATTCACCAGTAATTTGTTTCTATCTTTAGGTCTTCCACAACACAGTTGAAATCTCCCACATGTGATAAAAGTAAATCTGTCCAAGTCAACTTTCTGCTCACATAGAAGAAAAAAAAGAGACAGCAGGATCATGGAAAATCCAGGAGATTAAGACTACCCCCTTCACACTTGGCGTTGACTTGCTTCTCAGAAGCCCCTCCCCTCCTCAGAGGCTTCCATCTAAGACCATGTGTTCTTCATTTTTATAATGCTCTATCGGTCAATTGTCTTGTGCCTCCAATAAGAAAAGCTCAGCCCACCCGTCCTTGATGGTGCCAGTAAATCAGTAACTCTAAAAACTCACATTCCTAAATACCCAAAGGGAAGCAGTTGTGTTTTCTCTGCTCTGGTTACTCTCCAGAACACTAGTCCTAATGCTTATTATCCCTTCAACCATATTTCTTAGCACATGATAGTTTTTTGCAATAAAGAATCAGTTTATCACCTATATTGAGGACTATTCAAGTATTTATACCTATTTACACTAAATACTAAACACTAGTACTTTAATTACTCTATCTAGATCATAGTTTTAAATGATTTGGTTTTTTTTTTAACCTCCTTTCAAAATTTCAGAGCACTAGTGGCACAGTGGTTAAAAGTTACAGCGCAGTTTGACTCCACCAGCTGCTCCTTGGAAACGCCATGGGGCAGTTCTACTCTGTCCTATAGGGTCGCTTTGAGTCGGAATCAGCTCTACAGCAATGGGCTTGTTTTTTGTTTTTTTCAAAATTCCAGCTAAGGCCAATAATATTCCAGGATGGTAATATTAGAGATAGGCTGGGCATGCATTCTTCCAGATCAGTGATTATCAAAATTTGATTGGAGAGGTGAAAATACAGATATCTTGGGTCCACCTCCAGACCTATTTAAATTGCTTTAAATGAACTCCAAGAATTTGCAGGTGATGCATATTCTGGTGGTCTTCTGTCTATACTAAGATACTTCTCCCTGGATTTGCTGAACTCTGTATCTAAGCCCTGGTGGCACAGTGATTAAGAGCACAGCTGCTAACCAAAAAGGTGAGTAGTTCAAATCTACCAGCTGCTCCTTAGAGACTGTATAGGGCAGTTCTACTCAGTCCTATAAAGTCACTATGAGTCGGAATCAACTCAAAGGCTGTGGGTTTTGGTTTGGATATACAAATCTTATCATTATCTGGAAGTTATATATTTTGATCAAATTATTAATACTTTCTATTAAAATACCTTTACATTCTTACAATTAAATATTATATACTTTGCTTATCTACAATATAGGCAAATCAAAAGTAGTTCTAAACATTTTGTGAAATTACTGGTGAAGACAGTATCCATGAAGCTGTTAAATAACCTACTTATAACATCTACATGACAAATTCCTCTTGAACATTGTTGTTATTGTCGTTGTTAGGTACCATTAAGTTAATTTTGACTCATAGTGACCCCATGTTGGGGTCGATTTTGAGTCACAGTGACCCCATGGAACAGAGTAGAACTGCCGCTCAGGGTTTCCTATGCTTAAATCTTTAAGAGAGCAGATCACCAGGCCTTTTCTCTCGCAGACCAGCTATTGGTTTCCAACTAAGGACTTTTCAGTTACCAGCTGAGCTCTTAACCATTGTGCAACCATGGCTTTTTTCTCAAACATTACATTACTCTTCTAAAAAATCTCTTCGTGAAGTGATATACTTCCTTTTCTTAGATAGAGTTGTGAAACATGTTATCTTTTCCTTCTTTTCTTCGGCTTCCAGAAAATTCAGGGCTATTTTTATGTTCAGCAATGCTTTATTTAATGTATTTTTCTTCTTCATTATTTTCCCTTTATCTTCAATTCCTGGCACTTGTTTATTTAATCTTTTTCAGTTTATTTAATAGTTAAGTGTTTCAAAATCCTGTTTGAAAATTGGTGGATTAAAAGTAATAAAGGAATGGATTAAGTACATCATTTCAAAACAAATTTGCCAGACATAGGGATTTATATTTTGGTAACCCAAATTCATTTAACTGTTGAATTTTTAACAAAAAAAGTTTTTAAGGCAACTCAAAATTCCAGTTTCCAAATAGGAAATGACTCCTAATTTAAGGTGTGTCTTCAATCAACAATCTTCAGCAATCATTTCCTGTCTAATTGTCTACTGGTATGTCCCACTAGAGACTTTCTCTTATGCAGAGGAAATATGAACTACATCTAATACTATATTTAATAATAATAATAATAACATCAGTCCCTCATATAGCATTTATGTATAAGTCCATGTTCTAAGAAATTTACATATTTATATTTTTTTCTGTAAAAATCCTATGAGGTAGATATTATTAATCCATTTTTACCTATGAGGAAACTCAGGCAATAAGAGGTTAAGCAACTTGACCAACTTCATTGAGCTGACATTTTGGGGCACTGGTATTAGAATCCAGGCAGTCTCTTTTCTATTATCCTACATCTTTAAGATATTTTGAGTGAATCATCAAAGATTTATTGTACATGGAAGGTATCTATTTTTAAATAACATATGATAAGGTTTTTACATGGAAAAATATAAAGCAAATAGGTCCCAGATTTCACGAGACCCTCTTTTAACAAAAGTTTTATAGGCTAATGACTAGTTTATTACCTCCTAGAAAAATAAGGGGATTATGTATATTCAAGGAGCCCTGGTGGCACAATAGGTAACAGCTAAGCTGTTAACCAAAAGATTGGCTGTTCCAACCCACCAGCCCACTCTGTGGGAGAAAGAGCTGACGATCTGCTCCCATAAAGATTTCAGCCTAGGAGATCCTATGGGGCAGTTCTACTCTGTCCTGTAGGGTCACTATGAGTCAGAATCAACTTGATGGCATACAACAATAACATGTATATACCAGCATATGCATGTGTGTGTAATATTTGCTGCATACTTATACATATTTATATTTATGTATATGTGTTTGTATTTTATAAATGTATATTTGAGCATGCATTATATATTCACATATATTTTAGTAATATTTGGAACAATATGGGGAGGGCCAGAAATGGGGCACTGGATAATGTGGGAAGTAATGAAGAAACAGAAGTAAAAGAAATGAGTAGTCTGTAAAGTGATTTCTTAATTTATTCAGTTTGGCTTAAAATAGTATATTTCAAAACACATTGCCAACATTTGCTACTTGACTGAAAAATGCCTGCCTTTAATTTTTTTT
>NW_004444103.1:4369440-4371081 GCF_000243295.1 Trichechus manatus latirostris
GGGTTGTTAACCAATGTCATAAAACAATATGTGTACTGACTGTTTAGTGAGAAACTATTTGTTCTGTAAATCTTCATCTAAAGTACAATAAAAAAATTTTTAAAAAAAGACAAAAGTAATACCAATGGAAACAAAATTCTTAATTTCTTCATATTAAGTACATGCCTCATAGAAATCTTTTCTTTTTGTTTTTTTGCTAGTGGGAGTGTCAGCTGGTGCAACAACCTTGCAATAATTTGACATCATTCCTCAAAGCTGATCTTCTGTACCTATGACCCAGCAATTTCACTCCAATGTATACACACAGAAGAAATATTAGCACATGTCAACAGTGTTCATATCATCACTTTTTAGAAAAACCTAGAATCAGCCCAAACGTTATCTTCAGGAGAGTAGATGAATAAACTGTGCTATGTTCACATAATGGAATGGAATAATATATAGCAGCCAAAACAAATGATCTACATTGTATGGCAACAATACAGATGAATCTTAGTGATATAATGTCATCTCACAGAAGAGTACATGATGTGTGGTAACCTTTTATAAAGTTAAAAAAAAAACTCCCAATTAAAAATATATACTTTTAAGAATGAAAACTACAGGACACAGGTTGATGGTTACCTCCAGTAGAAAGTGATAGTGGGATGAGGTAGGAAAAGAAGGTACATATGGTTAAACGTAGATTATTAACAATGACATGGCTTTAGTTTGGGTGGTAAGTTTATGTGTGCATATTCCATGAACAAAATTACTAAATAAATTTTAAAAAATGATAAAGAGGGCCATTATTGAATGAATGATAGAAGTATGTCATGAAAAAGGGTAACTATTAGTTACATTATGTGTTCCCATTGTAAAACCAAAAGCCATGTTTCATGGCATGTTTAGCTCTTCTAAATATATTCTGTTGCAGTATAAGACCCTTCTTTATATTTTATTAATTTAGCTTCATCTTGAACTATGTATTTGAAGTATCTTCTTATAACCTAATTTTCTAGAATATTAACTTTCCAAAAATTCAAGGGAATTGTAGAAGAATCCCCCCTTTGTGATTTCAGAGATTATAATAGCATTTTATGTTTTTCAAAGTAGAAACATACTCTTTAAATAAACTTGTGAATATTACCTCAAAATATATTCCACACTATGATGTTTAATTGTATATTCTTGTTGTTGTTGTGTGCCGAAAGAAAAATTATTGTTGTTAGGTGCCATCGAGTTGATTCTGACTCAAAGCAACACTATAGGATAGAGTAGAAGTGTCCCGTAGGATTTCCAAGCCTGTAAAATTCATGGAAGCAGACTGCCACATCTTTCTCCCACAGAGCACCTGGTGGGTTCCAACCACCCACCTTGCGGTTAGCAGCTCAGCACTTAATCACTGCGCCACCAGGGCTCCTTTTAATTGTATAATATCTTTAAATCTTCTTTCATTTTAACCTTAACAAGTATTTTCATTTAATGAAAGAAATATTAGGATGTTTCACTGGAGCAAATTATGAATGTATTTGATTTTCCAACTTTTGGTTTCCAGTTCTTCAGACTACAACAAGTCAACCAAATGATTTGACACTGATTTTACAGCCTGTTTTCCACAATGTTGATATTAGGACCAACAAAATCATAACTTTGTCTACA
>NW_004444103.1:4371501-4382913 GCF_000243295.1 Trichechus manatus latirostris
TTCCGTAAAGATTAACCCATTGCTGTTGAGTCTATTCCAACTGATAGTAACCCTACAGCACAGAGCAGAACTGCCCCGGTAAGGTTTTGAAGGCTGTAAATCTTTACGGAAGCAGACTGCCACATCTTTCTCCCATGGAGCAGCCGGTGGGTTCGGACTGCCGACCTTTTGGTTAGCAGCCAAGTACTTTAACCACTGCACTACCAGGCCTCCTATACATATACATACATACAGAATCCTAAACATATACATACATACAGTCAGGCCTTGCTTAACATCCACGATACATTCTGTGAAATAGGATGGTATGTGATTTGGGCATTGCAAAAAACACCCCGGTCTGCGGGTTGGGGGCTCCCAGGCACATTAGATGGTATAGAGTTAGATGACTCTTAGTTTCTATAGCATCGTGAAAGAAAATCAGTTCCTCATTCAAAATACACAATGAAGAGTAGTTATAAAAGCATAAGTGTCATTATCAACTTCGTCACATACAAAGAACCGAGAATACCGGAACTTTTTCCTTTGTGTTGGTCCTCATGAATCCTAGCTTGCTTCATCAGGAAACAAGTCTTCGGATAGAACTTCTGGGTAGGATGCAGAATTATCTAGACGGCAGAAGTGTTACTGAAAACAGCATATCAAAGTGAGATGCAACTCTGAATTTCTTTAAATTCAGGAACTGTTTTCACCACTTGCTTATCTGAGAAGCATAGTTTTTTGTTTTTTCTTTTTATGATGTTAATCTACTTCTGGTTCTTCCAACACCAAGTCCTCTACAATTATCCACTCACAAACATGTTTCACTATCCAGCATGATGATTCTCACCAAAACACTGTCTGTGTAAAGTTTTCATTATGCATCTGCTATAGGCATGGACCCAATTTAATCTGGGTTAAAAAATACATATACTATGACAACCTTCACAGATTTCAAGGCGTGCAAACTATTTTATTTTCAAACTCACAAAAATAACAAGACACCTGGAGAGAATATGTATATGTACCTACTACAGAGTGAGAAAAAAGGAACTAAAATCCTTTAAATAGAAACCTAAGTATATCTGATATTCTTGAACACTTAATAGAATTGACAACTGTAAGTCTGAAAATATATATTCAGAATAAATATTTATCCTCAGTCATTTCCCAAATAGTTCCTTATCAATTGAGCACTAGCTTTTATCTTTTCAACTAGAACATGACATTAATTTTTTTCTCATTTGAACTAGTTTCATTTTAGTTAGTTTCAGAATGCAGGAATAAATTAATCATGTATTCTTTTAAGATAATTGGAAAATCTCACAAATAACTGGATATAAAATATAAGCTAAGGTAAATATAATGAATCTAATAAACAAAGAAAATGTATACATGGTAAAGAAATGAACTTAAAAATGATCATTTGAATTTTTTTAAATATTTAAGAGCTTGTGCTCTTTTTAATAAAGAAATCATATTCTATACCTACCCTTCTCAAAACTCTCTAATGTCTCCCCATCACATGCCCAGTGAAAACAAACGTCTTTACTATGGTCTAAAACATCCTTAATCATCTCATCCCAGCTATCCTTCCGATACCATTTGCTACCAACTCCCTCTTTCCTTTTGCTTAAATCATCGTTGTCTTAGGTGGAAAACACCCAGCCTGCTCCCACCCTGAGGTCTTTGTGCTTCTTTTCTCTCTTCCCCTAAAACTCTTTCTTCCAGACAATCGCAGGACTCACTCCATCTCTTCAGTTAGGAATCTGACCAAATGCCACTCCCCTGGAAAGGCCTTGTCTATCCTCCCATCCAAAATAGCACACGCCTTACTCTATTTTGTTCATTGTAAACATCACTGCCTGGCATTATATTATGTGTTTATGTCTATTTTCAGTCTCTCCCACTAGAACACATGGTTCTGAAGGGCAGAAGTTGACAGTTACGTTTACTGCTGTAGTCAATGACAGGTAGTAAGTAATCAACAAAAATCTGTTAAACTGAATTGAACTCTGTGAGCAAAATTTAGGTTTCCCAAGAATATATGCTACTAGAATATATTCTAAGTGAAGAAAATGAGGAAGATGGAAGAGTTAAGCCTGCATAAGACAAGATTTTACTTTAGAACTAAGCCTTCCCATCCTGTTTCACATTATCTCTACTGCCATCCTATTCTTTCTATTTTTTTTCACATTATTAACTTTTGCTAATTTATTCTCCATTCCCCTCACACTTCGTATTATTTGGATCTTTTTTCACATAACAGACTTGTCAAAACTTCAAAGGCAAAATGGATTGCACTGTGCCAGGATATGTACCTACATATCTGCTTATACTTTGTTCACTTGCCTTTTAATCATTTAGAATGCCAACTTATTCCTGACAAAGACTGCATCTATTTTATATATCATTTACACATAGTAGTTCACTATTTTTAAAAAATTATATTTTATGCGTAAATGAATTGTTTAGGATGAAAAAAAGTATCAGTTCTTGTTTACTGGGCAGAGATAAAAATGCAACTTTCTAGTGATGAAATGACATCCAAGTATCTTTGGCCTGTGGGTTCCTTGGGCTGCTCTTTTTCAGACGGGGAAATGGGCTTGGAAGAGAAGGCAGTATATTTCTGTACTGACTCACTTATATGTACAAGGTATCTCCATATGCTTTCCAGAGGGACATGCAATTTATCCAGCCTCCACCAGAACGCACATTTATTAAGAAAATAGCCACTAATAGTCATTAATTCTAATCTTTGCAGAAGAATTAGTTAAGGATGAAAGAGTGAAGACGTGTCATAGCCCTCTCCATATAAAACAGCACAATGAAAAAGGTGGATTGTAATTCATTCAAACAAAATGTTCAAATAATAAATGTAAAAATTTTAACATTGAACTAAGAAAGATAATTTTGCTCTGATTAGTAGATTATTGTGAACTTTGAGATGGCATCGCTCCATGGCTAAGAACTCTCCATAGCATGCACGGATGCCATCTCACACCATGTTTAGCAACATATTAATATATATTCTTCTACATTTTGAGCACAGAACTAGCTAATAAGGCCCCAAAAGGCTTACATCACAAACCTCAGAAGCCTTTCAATCCAGTTAGAAAGGCACGAAGTAAAACCATAAATTATATATAAGACAACACTTAAATAATGTCAAGCGTAATTTGAGCTATAGATGATGTAGTAGGCTTGGGAGGTTGAGAAGGCTTCATCGAGAAAGTCAATGCAAAGGCTGGCTCTCAAAGGGGAAACTAAAGAGCAGAGCATTGAAAGGGAATCTACTAAAGCAAAGAGCACTGCAAATGTACACAAAAATGTAGACAGTGAATCACCCCTGGGTTTCTTTTCAGTACCAGACCTTATCCTACACCATCAAAACTAGATGCCAAAGCTGGTGGGAAAACAATGCTTGTTTCTGTATATACTATATTCATGCTCAGAAAACTATATGCAAATGGAGAGAAAAAAAGAGTGAAGTCATTATTAGAGCTCTGAAGGAAAACAATATTTCTTTTTGAGCGAATGTTCTTTTCATTGTCTTTGTTCTTTCAGTGAAAGAGAACTTAAAGTAACAGTTTTAAGTAACTGCAGGCCAACTCTTTTTAGGTTACAATGAATGGATGCATAATCCAGGCAAAATAATTATAATTTATTTTGCTCTCCATCCATCCAGGTAAAATACTCTCCATTAAGTACTTTGTCTCCAAATGGCTTAATAAGTCACTGGACGAGAGCACAAGTTTGCAGTCTATCAACTGGGCACCATCATGATGAACCCCAGTGCTGTGTGAATAAACGCCCAGCCAGCACTGATACTGAGAATGTGGAGACAGCAAGTAACAGACAGTAGAACTAGGAGAGAAGTGCACCGTACTGATGGAATAAAGAGTCAATTTATTCCTTCTCTTATCCCGGTAGCTCAGCAGCAACTCTCAAATAGTTACTAAAACACATTTTAAGGTCTTCAGAAGAAAATGAATATAAAACATGAAACTTCCCAAAATGTTCTTGCTATTTAACTGTGGAACTCTGGCAAGCCACAACAATCTTGCATGTGCAAAATGATGAATTTTAAATACATAACAGCTAAATTTCCTTCCACCAGGAATTCTGAGATAAGCTAATAAGAAATTTGGGCTTCAACAACTCATTTTCAAATATGAGTATAATTAGGAGGAATTTCTATATGAATACAAAATATAAAAAATCAGAATTAGAAGAAGTAACTATGCAAATAAAATAATACAAAGTCAATCAGTAGTCTAAAAGGAAATCTTGAAAAGAAAAAAATAAACAGCATAACAAAATCAGTGCAACTTAGAAAATAGCCCCTTCTCTGGGGCACTGTGTGGACAGAACATATATTATCTTTTCCTGCCATGCCTCTGTAGGCCAGTCAAGTAATTGTTAAAATTATAGATGCTGTATCAATACACATTAAATAGGCATACTTATACCACGCCAAATACTGTCTCTAATTCAAATGATGGCTAAAAGACAATCAAGATGCTTTAGATTTGGCTAACTGTAATGCTAAAATATAAGTATACATCAAATTTTCCTACATTTCTTTAAAAGCTCATTTTCAACTCCCATCAAATAACATGCTCTATAAAGAACTTTGTAAAACTATGTTGTAGTATGCCAAAATCAAAATGGATGTTACCCATAGTATGGCTTTTCATCAGAGAGATAAACTGGGTACTTGCCACCGTATAAGGATGTGTTAGATTAACACTTTAGCAATATTTATGTATAGATGCTGGCATAGGGGAAAATAATTCCATCCATTTTCAGTAATAGCTTGGTAAGCCAAAAGTCTCTACACAAATGATTCTGAATGATAGACACCCAACATTCACCAAAGCCATGTAATCAGAGTAGTGGCAGATAGCAGGAAGATGCTATTTAAAAAGTTATCCTTCTTTTTATAAAACTGTATTTTTCTATGTTTATGATAAATCTCTCTTGAATTATGCCAGTCTAAAAAAGGAATTTCCCTGATACATTGTTAGGGAAATTGCAATGAAAAATTAGTTTGCCTTTTGTTTCTTAAAATAGTAATTCACCAAACCTACAAAAATTTAAATATTATAGAGCTAATTTATCAGGGTCATATAAATACACTATTTTCTTACAGCAAGGATGTAATTCTACCATATTTATTTCCGATGAATGTACAAGATAAGTGAACTTTTTGTTTTCCCAGATTTGTTCAGAAATCTGAATATGATGTAAGTAGTTAAAACCATAGTTCCATTACAAAGATGAACTATACAAAAATGTCATGTAGTAGCTTTCTTTCCCATATTGAAAACTTTGATGAAAATAACTTTGTTTTAAAATTAAAGAAGTGGTATAGACCATAAAAATGACACTTGCTCAAGTTCTTAACTTTGTTATGAGTAATGCAATCTCCGTTTTTGAAAAAGGGTCAAAGGGTTTAGTAATCAGGACCAAGAATGCAAATATTACCTAACATAATAACTCCTCAAATCATTTAATCTGTCACCCAGGAGCACTTCTACTTCACAAGTCGGATCCTGAGATACAATGGGTAAACTGAAGCTGGACTCTGTTGAATGTATTTTTATAACACAGTTTTTGATTATTTGTGAACATCTGGAATTTTGCTAAATTTGGCAACATTAAATACTACCAGTTGAATGAAAAATAAGAATGGGGTGTTATTTTCCAAAGGTCTTTAGGATAAAAAAGGATTTCAGGTTCTTTTTTCCCAAGGCAGTTTATGTTAGTGAGTACAATTTATATTATGGAAAGGGATGGGGGAGTAAAAGCGGAATCAGGCCCCATCAGAGGTCAACAAAAATGCTCATAAAGGATGGGATGGAGGCACAGATCTACATGAACACACAGTCTAAACACTGACTTGTTTTGAAATCTTTTCAACATGCTCTTCTTTTATTTCTTTCTTAAAATGTGCTTTTGATGTTTCCTTCTTCAAATAATAGGAAATAGTATAGTCTTAAAACTATACTTTGAAGAATTTGTTTTATCAGCAAGTTAAATAATTGCTTACATAATAAGCATGGTCAATCTGCAGTGTAATATATTATGTTTCAGAAAGCACAAAAATGATTAGATGAACATACAATACTTTTAAGATAAAACCACTCAGTTATTCAGAAGATAAAGCACAACTCAGTATTGTTTAAAGTGGACTGAGAGGTGACAGATGATTATGCCAGTACCAAATGGCAATGCTCTCAGTTATTTCTTCTCATGTGGATAACATCTCTATGAGCTGAAACTTTTGATAACTACTGTTTGGGATTTCATTTTCACTTCTGTTATCATTATTGATGAATATTAACTCCATTAAAAATAATAGCCAACTAAAAAGAGCTCAGAGAGTGTAACAAAACATCTTGATCATTTATCAGACACAGCTTGGTATTAGTTCCAATTATTATATATATTTGACAGTAAATTCATATCTTACAGTTTATCCAGTAAGTATAAAACTACAATGTAAAAAATAAAGTTAGGCAATGTCTTTTGTTGAATATTTTCTATTCTTAAATAAAGCTGTTGAGTCGCACTGCAACCAATGATAAGACACTAAAAAGGCAGGATATAAATATATATATATATATTTCTCCAGAAAATTAAAATCCATTGTAAATATATTTTGATGACAAACTGAGGACATTTTCCTAACAATATCTGCCATATTATAAAGCCTATGCTTTGTTAAATGTCCATATAAATTCTCCAATAAAGGGATTGTATTTTGATTGCATCAACATTCCTATATCTTAAAAGTATGACTGCTATATTCCATCAAGATCCTTAATTAGTTTAATTTTCTGAAAATAAATTTCTCAACTTCAGTGGAATTTTATAAAAGTAACTTCCGTTTTGCTTCCAAGTGCTCAGAAAGTGTGCATTTAATTATTCTAATCCACTTATATACGGAACATGTGAACTAAATCAAAGTCATATATTTTACTCAGGCATTGTGATTCAGTTTCTTAAATCATTTCAAAAAGTAGATTCTTACCAGCATTTTACACCTATGCAATAAAAATACCATCAATAGTTTTAACATTTCTTCATTCGTTTTCTGAAAGCAAAAATAATTTTCAAAATAAAATAAAGATTTGTAAGTCATATCAGGGAAAAAACAATACTAGCTTCCCCTGTCTAGAGTAGAATTTCCAGCCAGATGTAATTAGCAGCTCATCAACATTCATTATAATAATAATACCCATATTAAATCATATAGACAATGCGCAGCATTAAAATGACTCACTGATACTTCAGGAAAACATTGTCATTTATATCAATTTTTTTTAAAGTGTATTTCGTTTTAACGCTTCTTCCTTTATTCCCCCTTAACATGGAGTCCTCTTATATTGTTGTTCACTTCTACTTTGAAGTCATAATAATGTTCTGCAAGATCCAATTTTTCTTAACAATGATTTCAAGTAACAAAAAAGCAAAAAGCAAACGAACAAAAACTCTCTGACAAGGAATAAGCACCAAAACTGCTAAGGTATTCTGCATCTTCTTCATAATGTCATACAATTACAGAAAGAATTCAAAGGAAATAGAAACAGGAGGACCTGGATTTTCATTAACTCAATTTTGAAAGCGTACCAGTAGGTCTTCAAAAAGTATGTAAAAGACTAAATCGAAATCATAAGTCATTGTATTTTACTTTACTATAATTACTTAATTAGTAAAAAGTTTTTCCCATATAAAATACTCCATTAGTTAGCCACATGATAACATGAGAAACCCTGTTCAACACAATATGTCTAATAAAATTAAGTTGACTTTAACCACATTGTCATTTAAAGAAGCCAATTAAATTAGTCAGAAACACAAAACTTAAACAGCAGCCTTGGGAATAAGTTTTTTATAGCCGTTCTTGAACTGATGACCTATGCAAGAAAAGTAGCATAAAGCTGAAGAAAGGGCAGTAACATCACTCCCTGGCTTATCTGAGAATGCACAAAAGTAAAAGGCTCTAACCATCTTATTTTATTAGATTCTCTAATACATAAAAAGCTGGCACTTTCCTGCAGTTTGATTAACATTATTAATCATTCAATTTCTTTCATTTTTTCTGCCACCTAAAAGATCTTAATTCTAGCCCTAAAATTCTATTCTAAAAAACACATCAATTCAGAGTATGTCCCTTTGGTTGCAAAACGTCAATACTCCAAAATAAAAGAATGCACAAAAGATTCTAGAAAGAAGTCTGAACCTAAAACTCTATAATACAACCAGTCCTTGGTGACCATCCATCCCACCAGGTACTACTCTACATTCTACTTTTATTTAAGGGATATAGGCACATTGCCTGATGGGAACAAGAGTTTCTAAAAATTGTGAGGATGGCAGTCATTTGGTTTTTAATTTGAGACTATGAACCTGAAGTCTTAAACATGCAAATATCACTCCACTACATTTTGTAGTTGAACAGTTTCAGCCCTCAAGTTGTAAAGCACTACAGAACTTATCAGCCATAAGGAAATGCAAATATCTGAATATGCACGTATACATTGCAAAATCCTTTGATAATGATATCTACAAAGATATGTTTTATAATGTTGTAAAATAAGAATTATGGTTCTTAGAGGAAAAATACATCCCCTAAGCATATATTTACATGAAAATAATTCAAATATATATGGAAACTTTTCTTTTGAATACATAGAAGCGCCTTCTACACTTTTCAATATACCTTGTGCATATTCATATCTTTATTTCAGCACACATTCTGTGTTTTTCATTGTCACTATATTTTATGCATCTATACACATACTATGGTAAATCTTTTCCTATATTTAGGAATTCTAAAATTTATTTGTGTATCACTTTCAGGCATCAATACTCAACATTTGCCAGCAACTTCTAAAGTACTACAGTATATGTAGCAGACCCATTTCATAAGTCAGAACAGTCCTTCAAAGCCATTTAAATAGTTTTCCTGAAAACAATTAGGAAAGGCAAGTATTATTTTCTCTTAATAACCAGATATCTTAATGGCTCCCTAATCACCTTCCCTCATACCCAACCTTCCTCTCATTCCCCTTGATGGTACCTACCCTAGAGTTGTCATGGTGACAATGGTATACCAGAAGGCAGCAGGGATGCTGGTGAACTTGCTAGCTGAAGACCCTTTCTCTGCATAGAACATAACTGTAGCAAAAATGATGATAGCCATGGTGAGTGAGAAGAGCAAAAAGCCCAATTCTGAGGCACAGCTCTTCAGTGTGTATCCCAGGATGCGCAGGCCTTGAGAGTGGCGGGAAAACTTAAAGATACGGAAGACCCGAAAGACTCGGAGTGTGACAAAGGCTCCGCTGACATCCTCATTGTCCGTCATTACCAGCCCAATGTAATAAGGTAGGATGGCCACCACATCGATGATACTCATGACACTACGCACAAAACGGTAACGACTGGGTGCTGCAGCCAGGCGAAGCAAGTACTCAACTGTGAAGATCATGACGCAGGCTGTATCCAAGCAGAAGAAGGCCACTGCATATCGCTCGCCACAGGGCAGTTCTTTAATGTGACCTGGGCTAGACCCACACGGCACTGTTTCCACCACATTGGCGATGACTGAGACGGCAATGAAGAACCCCGTAACATAGTAGAACACCAAGGCCATTGTGCTGGTGTGGGGGTTCTCAAAGGCCCGCCAGACCCTCTGCCGAGCAGTCATGGTGGGCAGCGCACTCTCGCCCGTGTTGTCCGTGTCAGCGTCGTCCTGTAGACGCTCAGCGTTCTCCCGCCTGCGATCCTTGTACTCCTCATAACAACAGTCGCCAATAATTTCTGGGATGAGGCCAAAGAAGGCCAACTCTTCATCATAAGCAGAGATGCACTCATGGCGAGGATAGTGGAGCTTCCCAGTGCGGTAGAAATTCAGGATGTGGCGGAAGATGTCTGGATCACGGTCAAAGAAATACTGCTGAGTCTCCGGATGGTAGAAAAAGTCCCTCTCAGAGCTTCCCAGCAGAGTGTCTGGGTAGCGTTCCAGGGTGTCCTGCCATGTCTGGAAACGGGTGCCACTAACATTCAGCACAATTAGAGCATCTTGAGTCCTTTTTCTTTCCTGTCTCGGAGGAGCTGGCATGGGCCCCGAGGCCACAGGCATCCACCCGATGGCCGCTGCCCTGGCAAAGGGCAGCCATGCTGCTACCCCTGCTGCCATGGTTCCTTGGGGTCAAGGCGAGGAGAGGGGTAACCAGGCCTCTGCAGTGGGTTGAAATAGCTACAAACACCCGCTTTCTCCCTGCAAATAAAATACTGCTGAGAAACGTGGTCCAGAGGTATCACCGATTTCAAGGTAGGTCTCCTGGTGAAGTTACAGTACTCAGAAAAGCAAGTATCCAGGAAAGACAAGTATTTAGGAATAATAACAAAACAATTGTAATGTCCTAACAATCACCACCAACAGAACCTTACCAAACCTCTTTCAGCAACAGAAACTGGCCACCCCCGGCACAAATCGGCACGCAGGTGACTTGAGGTGCAGCAGTTTCTTCAAGCAGGTGTTTGTGATTTCTCCCCCCGGACACAGTCTGGATAATGAGGGGTCAGTATGCGTCGTGTAGGATAGAGAAGAGGAGGAAGGACAGTCCCCCAGTGATAGTCTTTTGACGAATTAGGGAACCTTTCTCTCTTCTCTTTTCGCTCTTTCAACCCTTCCCTTTCCAAGTGCCCCTTCCCGCCAAAGGAGTCTCAAAATGCGACCTGTTGTAGCTTCTGAGACACGGCCACGGCCGCTGCCCCACGTCTGTCTTTGGGAGTCCGGTTGCCGCCTCAACTCCTCGGGCGATATTGGCAGAAATGGAGGTGATGCGCGGTGGGCACGGCGGGGGACGTTAATACAGATGCTCCTCCCCCACGTCTACAAGCACCCCGTGTCCGCCAAAAGCGTTCGCCCAATCGCCCCTTCACTCTCTTTTCAAGTTCAGCTGAGGTGCAGTGTGACAGTTAGAGAGCCCAGGAGCTGGCAGCCGCCGCCGCCGGGGCAGCAGCAGCATCTGCCACCGCGCAGAACGCGCCTCTCCCGCGGTGCATACCTGGCCAAGTGCGTGCCGGGGCTGAGTTGCATAGAGACTTTCTCCTGGCGGTGCACTCGGAATGGGGGAAGCCGAGACAGCAGCTCCCGAACCGCTGAAAGCAATCCGCCGAGAGCGCATAAATAAAGCTGCAGCGAGCTCTTCTTCCCCCTCCCCCACCCTCCCAGGCGCCCTCCTCCTTTTCACCTTCCAAAAGCCTGGCGCTGGCGAGCGGAGCAGCAGCAACAAGTTCAAAAGGTGCGGGGGAGGCGAGAACCGAGGGGACACGCTTCCGCCAACTTACCGCGCGGCCGCTGTCGCCGGGCCCGGGGCGGCACTGCGGTGGGCTGCGGGGCCCCGGGGCTGCGTG
>NW_004444103.1:4383013-4393924 GCF_000243295.1 Trichechus manatus latirostris
CCGGGGTCTGCGGGGACTCTCGCCAGTGCGCGGAAGCAAGAGGCGCTCGGCAGCGCGGGGTCGCGGAAGGGCGGCTCGCTGCTTCCCCGCCAGTGGGTGGTCCTGCATCTCCCCGGGCTCCCCGCGCCGTGCTGTTCGTGCGATCAATAAATAAGGTGAAAATAAATAAACAGCGCGCACGACCCGCCAAGCAGGTTAGCTGAGGCGTCTTCTGCCTTTGCCTTGGCTTGACCTTTCTCCGCCCCCGCCCCCTCGGGCTTTTCTTGCTCCACCTCAGCCACCCACCGGCCCCGGCGCAAAATGTCACCGAGGGTGAGCATTCAGGTGCATCTGCTTGGCGAGGAGAGCGAGCCTCGGACGAACAAAGGGAAGAAGCTTCACGCGCTCGGCTGCGATGGTTTGGTAGTGGAGAGGATGGAGGGGACCAGTGCCTTGTTTCTGCCTCCCTGAGTCCGGGTTCGAGGCGAGCTTGGGAAAAGGGGGCGAAATGAGTGAGAGAGAAGCTGGGAAGGAGAGTGAGAGGAGCGGAACGCGCAGGAATTGGTCGTCTTCTGGAGGCGACTGTGTGGCAAGACCTGCAAAGCCCCGCGGCGTAATTTTAAAGTGCTTTTCCCTCTTTTCTTTCTTTTTATTTGTAAACACCAGATGTTAACATTGCAGGGATTAATATGTAATCTATCCAACTTGCTGAAAAGTCAGGCAGTCTCCTCGGTATAGGTTTTGCCACAACTCCTTTTCCCGTCCTTTGCGAATGACATGAGCGATTTAGAACCCTTTCCTAAATGTCAGCGTCATGAGGCGTGTTTCTGTGAGTGCGCGTCCCTTTCATCCTCTCTGGCATCTCTAAAATGGTTGAAACAGTTCAAGGTGTCCGCGCGAGGGCTAAGTGATTTGTCGAGAGACCGGGAAATTGTCGCGGCCAACCGTTTTATTTTTCGCGTACCCCGCCCCGCAGGCATCAGGAATCTTTTTAAAACCAAACACGTAACATATATAACCACTAGATGGCGTGAATGGCGAGAAGTGAAATCTATACCAAAGGCTTGGATGCTTTAGAAAGGTGGAGGATCAAAATTAACTGACCCAACAGAAGATTGGATCACAAAAACATCTCCAAATCCCCCGCTTGCCATCACTTTTTAGTGTTTATAGGAGATGTACTACTCAGATTTGAGTCTGCATTTTGATGGGTATGGGATGGATGTGGAGAGTTTTCTGCTGAAATGCCTTTGAAAATTAAATCTAGATTACTGAATAAAAGTGGTATTAGTAATCGTAGTAATTAAAAAAATAGTTAAGGCCCTAGGAAATAGTGATACTTCATCCATATATTAAGGAGATGAGCCTAATTTCTGCCTGAAAATTACCTTTTCTCTTGTTTTGTAAAGGAAGTGGACTGTGAGATACAGTACAGAAATTGACTTTCAAGCCCTAGAGATCCCAGGCATGATGTGTCAACCTTAGAAATCTGATGTGGGATACTCTTAAGTAAAGATATGAATGAAAAAAGGAGGGTATATAGAAAATTACCTGCGGAGGAGAAGAACAAACCTTATAAAGTACAGGATTTTATGTAGAAATGGAAAAGTAGTGTTTTTTGATTGTTTACCTGTATAGAGATTTATGGAGTCCTATGAAGTGGTTAATTAAATCAGAACTAATGCAGCATGTAAGTTCGAGGACACTAAACTGAAGACATCTGCTGTTTATCTGTTTATATTAAATTGAGGTGAAGATGCTTGTTAACAAATCTATATAGCCTCCATACCTGAAGAAAAAAAAAAAGGCATGTTAACTAGAAAATAACAAGGACGAGTCTACCTACCAATTAATATAAGAAAATTAACCCTTTTCTAATCCAAAGGATAAGATAGCACTTTGATTATCTGGATATACAGAGGGCTGGCAAAGTA
The DNA here is from genome assembly GCF_000243295.1 of Trichechus manatus latirostris. NCBI lineage: Eukaryota > Metazoa > Chordata > Mammalia > Sirenia > Trichechidae > Trichechus > Trichechus manatus. Next base: position 4,384,927 of record NW_004444103.1, read on the forward strand.
TCTACAGAATGGGGAAAATGAATATTCACCTGAGGCCAATACTGGTTAGCCATCCTGTAGAGACGGGGCAAGGAACCTAAACAGAGTCCATGAAACTTCCCTCTAAGAGACTAAGCACTTAAAACTATAAAAGTAGAAGCTTACTTCCACAAAAAGTCCCAAATAAGCGAGAAGAGAAAATTTGCAATTTTTAGGAAGATAGTATAATCTTCCTTTCGGTACCCAGCATAATCTTCTTGGTATAGTGGAAAGAATGTGGGCATAAGAGTTAAACACATCTAGATTTAAATTCCAGCCCAAGAAATTATTTATTAGCTTTGTGTCATTACAGAAGTTTCTTAACTTCTCTAATCAGAAATTGTAGATAATAAAACCTTAGTTTTCAGGCTTATTGTGAAGATTAAACAGGATAACACTTATGGAGACCAACTTAGTACTTGGCACATAGTGTTATATATAAATTCCCTTTTACTGTAATGCAAAATTAAAATGTGATTTATTTTATCCAGCCTGGATTTAAAACTCTCTCAGTTACTTTTGTAAATTTACTCTTATACCTCTGAGTCCAAACATTCGCTTGCCTGATATGCACATGACTCTGATATTTTAATATTTATTCATGCATTGGATGTTCTATTGAAAGGTGTATATATACAAAATCCAGCCAAGACTGTATATGTTTCCCTTGCCCAGGGTTTCCTTTTCTGCCCTCTTATAATCTCATTTTATATACATGCATTCTGTTTAGTTGATTGCATGGAAAACAAACCGAGCAAGTTCAAAATCCAGTTAATCACTTCTCTTCTCCAATCACCCATGCCTTTCTCTCTCTCTCTCTCTCTCCTGATGAATGAATCCCAAGCAAGAATCTTGGTGCTTATCAAAGACCCTGGCCTGTTCTTTACTACTTTTCCCCAACAAAAACACGTACTCATCCAGTGAGCCACTAAGTCATGTATGTTCACCTGCCATTACCAATCTAACCTTCACCCTACAACTGGAGTGATTTAAAATATATGTATATATGTTGTTGGTTGTTGTTAGGTGCCTTCGAGTTGGTTCCAACTCATAACAACTCTATGTACAACAGAATGAAACACTGCCTGGTCCTGCGCCATCCTCACAGTCATTGTTATGCTTCAGCCCATTGTTGCAGCCGCTGTGTCAATCCATCTTGTTGAGGGTCTTCCTCCTTTTTGCTAGCCCTCTACTTTACCAAGCATGATGTCCTTCTTCAGGGACTGATCCCTCCTGATAACATGTTAAAAGTATGTGAGATGTAGTCTCACCATCCTTGCTTTTAAGTTGTACTTCTTCCAAACAGATTTGTTCGTTTTTCTGGCAGTCCATGTTATATTCAAATATTCTTCACCAACACCACAATTCAAAGGCGTCAATTCTTCTTTGGTCTTCCTTATTCATCGTCCAGCTTTTACATGCATACGCGGCAACTGAAAACGCTATGGCTTGGGTCAGGTGAACCTTAGTTTTCAAGGTGACATCTTTGCTTTACAACACTTTAAAGAGATCTTTTGCAGCACATTTGCCCAATGCAAAAATACGTCTTTTGATTTCTTGACTGCTTCCATGGGTGTTAATTGTGGATCCAAGTAAAATGAAATCCTTGACAATTTTAATCTTTTCTTCATTTTTCATGATGCTGCTTATTGGTCCAGTTGTGAGGATTCTTGTTTCTTTATGTTGAGGTGTAATCTATACTGAAGGCTGTGGTCTTTGATCTTCATCAGTAAGTGCTTCAAGTCCTCTTCACTTTCAGAGAGCAAGTTTGTGTCATCTGCATGTCGCAGGTTATTAATGAGTCTTCCTCCAATCCTTATGCCCCATTCTTCTTCATATGGTCCAACTTCTCAGATTATTTGTTCAGTATACAGATTGAATAAGTATGGTGAAAGAATACAACCCTGACACACACCTTTCCTGACTTTAAATCACGCAGTGTCCTCTTGTTCTGTTCAAATGACTGCCTCTTGATCTATGTACAGGTTCCTCACGAGCACAGTTAAGTGTTCTAGAATTCCCATTCTTCGCAATGTTATCCATAATTTGTTATGATCCACACAGCCGAATGCCTTTGCATAGTCAATAAAACACAGGTAAACATCTTTCTGGTATTCTCTGCTTTCAGCCAGGATCCGTCTGACATCAGCAATGATACCCCTGGTTCCAACTCCTCTTCTGAATCTGGCTTGAATTTCTGGCCATTCTCTGTGGATATACTGCTGCAGCCGCTTTTGAATGTTCTTCAGCAAAATTTTACTTGCATATGATATTAATGATATTGTTTGATAATTTCCAAATTTAGTTGCATCACCTTTCTTGGGAATAGGCATAAATATATATCTCTTCCAGTCAGTTGGTTATAGGTATATGTGTAATTATAGAATTGCATGCAATTGTGAGAAATAATGCAAAGAAATCTCTTAATTCAAAGAGATACCCATCACCTAGTGTCCCACAAAGGAAACACCTTGTATAATTATAGTACAATATCACAATCTGGAAACTGACATTGATCAACTCACCAAACTTTTTCAGATTACATCAGCTTTACATGCAGTAATTTTTGTGTGTTTATATTTAGTCCTATCCAGTTTTATCACACATTTACTTTCATGTGACCACTATCACAGTAAAGCTACAGAACATTTCCATCACAAGGATCCCTTCTGCTACCCTTTTATAGCCACATCTATCACCTTCCCTCCCCCTTCCCTAACCCTGTTTTCCAGCTCTATAATTTTTTTTTCAATTCAAGAATGTTACATAAATAGACAATGTAAAAGGAAGACCAAAGTAGAACTGATCCATTCAAATTATGATGTTAGTGAAGAATACTGAATATACCATGGACTTCCAAAAGAACAAACAAATCAGTCTCGGAGGATGTACAGTCAGAATGCTTCTTAGAAGAAAGAATGCTGAGACTTCTCGTTTGCTCTGGCTCACTAACTTTGGACACATCATCAGGAGGGACCAATTGCTAGAGAAAGACATTATGCTTGCTACACTAGAGGGTCAGTGAAAGAGAGGGAGACCTTCAGTGAGATAAATTGACACAATGCCTGCAACAACAGGCTTGAACATAGCAATGATTGTGAGGATGGTGCAGGACTGGGCCACTGTATCAATGGCACCTAACAACAATATAAATGGAATCATGCAGTATGTTAACCTTTTGAGATTACCTTTTTCTTTACTCAGGAGAATTGCCTTGAAATGCATCCAAGTTGTTGCATGTATCAATAGTTAGTTCCTTTTTATTGCTGAGTAGTATTCCATGGTATGGATATACCAGACCACATTTTGTTTAACCACTCACTCACTGAAGGACATTTGGATTGGTTCCAGTTTTAGGCTATTATGAATAAAGCTGCTATGAACATTCATTTACAGGTTTTTGTATCCATATAAGTTTTATTTCTTTGGGATAAATGCCCAAGAGTGCGATTGAGCATGTTAAGCGTGTGTTTAGTTTTTTGGGAAATTGCTATAATCTTTTCCAGAGTGGCTGTATCATTTTTACATCCCACCATAAATGTATGAGTTATCTGGTTTCTCAATATCATCACCAGCATTTGATGTTAGGACTATTTTTTTATTTTAGCAATTCTGATTGTGTGTAGTGATAGCTCATTGTGGTTTTAATGTGTATTTCTCTAATGATGAATTGCACTAAACATATTTTCAAGTGCACATTTGTCATCTGTATATGCTTTTCAGTGAAATGTGTGTTCCTGTCTTTTGCCCATTTGATAATTAGGTTTTTTCTTAATGTTGACTTTGAGAGTTCTTTATACATTCTAAATAATTATTCCTTATCAGATGTGGTTAAGTTTGCAAATACTTACAGCTGATCTGTGGATTTTCTTTTCATACTTTTAACAGGGTCTTTTGCAAAGCTAAAATTTTTAATTTTGATGAGGTCCAATTTATCAAGTTTTACTTTTATATATTATGCTTTTGGTGTTAAGTCTAAGAATGATTTTCCTAGACTGAAGATTTTATTTTCTTTTTTTTTCCTGAAGGTTTTATTGTTTTATGTTTTAAATTTAAGTTCATGATCTCTTTTAAGTTAATTTTTGTATAAATTGTGAGGTTTAGATCAAGGTTTATTTTTTTGCCTATAGGTGTCCAATTGTCCCAGCACCAATTGTCAAAAGGCGATCTTTTCTATATTGACTTGCTTTTGTACCATTGTGAAAACCAGTTGGGAGTATTTGAGGGGGTCTATTTCTACTTGTGTAGCCCTGGTTGCTCAGTGGTTAAGCACTTGGCTGCAAACCAAATTGTCGGCAGTTTGAATCCACCAGCTCGTCCTTGGTAATCCTATGAGGCAGTTCTGCTCTGTGCTATTGGGTCGCTTTGAGTCAGAATCAACCTGATGGCAAATTTTTTTTTTCCTACTTGCTCTTGAACATAAATTAACTAAAGTGAAAGGAAGAAATGATAAAGTAAAAAAACTGAACAGAAGATTTCAAAGGGCAGCTAAGAAGACAAGGCAAAGTATTATAATGAAATGTGAAAAGAGTTAGAAAACCAAAAGGGAAGAAAACGCTCGGCATTTCTCAAGCTGAAAGAACTGAAGAAAAAATTTAAGCCTCAGGTTAAAATTTTGAAGGATATTATGGGCAAAATATTGAACATCACAGGAAGCATCAAAAAAAGATGAAAGGAATACACACAGTCACTGTACCAAAGATACTGATCGATATTCAGTCATTTCAGAAGGTAGCATATGATCAAAAACCGATGGTACTGAAGGAAGAAATCCAAGATTCACTGAAGACATTGGCAAAAAAACAAGGCTCCAGGAATTGACAGGATATCATTTGAGATGTTTTAACAAACAGATACAACACTGGAAGCACTTATTCGTCTATGCCAAGAAATTTGGAAGACAGCTACCCGATCAACCAACTGGAAGAGATCCATATTTGTGCCCATTCCAAAGAAAAGTGATCCACAGAATGCGGAAATTATCGAATGATATCATTAATATCACAGGAAAGTAAATTTTTGCTGAAGATCATTCAAAAGTGGTTGCAGCATTACATCCACAAGGAACTGCCGTAAATTCAATCAATGTTCAGAAGAGGACATAGAACAAGGGATATCATTGCTGATGTCACATGGATCCTGGCTGAAAGCAGAGAATACAGAAAGATGTTTACCTGTGTTTTAATGACTATGAAAAGGCATTTGACTGTGTGGATCATAATAAATTATGGATAGCATTAAAAAGAATGGGAATTCCAGAACACTCACTCATACTCATGCGGAACCTGTACATAGACCAAGAGGCAGTCATTCAGACAGAACAAAGGAATACTGCATGGTTTAGAATCAGAAAAGGTGTGCATCAGAGTTGTATTCTTTCACCATATTTATTCAATCTGTATGCTGAGCAAATAATCCGAGAAGCCAGACTAAATGAAGAAGATCGTGGCATCAGGATTCGAGGAAGACTCATTTAATAACCTGTGACATGCAGATGACACACCTTGCTTGCTGAAAGTGAAGAGAACTTGGAGCATTATTGATGAAAATCAAAGACTACAGCCTTCAATATGGATTACACCTCAACATAAAGAAAACAAAAATCCTCACAACTGGACCAATGAGCAACATGATAAAAGGAGAAAATATTGAAGTTGTTAAGAATTTGATTTTACTTAGATCTGCAATCAATGTCCATAGAAGCAGCAGTCAAGAAATCAAAGGATGTATTGCACTGGGCAGATCTGCTGCAAAAGACCTCTTTAAAGTATTGAAAACCAAGGTGTCATTTAGAGGACTAAGGTGCACCTGACCCAAGCCATAGTATTTTCAATCCCCTCACATGCATGTGAAAGCTGGACAATGAATAAGAAAGACCAAAGAAAAATTGATACATTTGAATCATGGTGTTGAGGAAGAATATTGACTGTACCATGGACTGCCAGAAAAATGAATAAATCTGTCTTGGAAGAAGTACAGCCAGAATGTTCCTTAGAAATGAAGATGGCAAGATTACATCTCATGTACTTTGGACATGTTTTCAGGAGGGACAAGTCCTGGAGAAGGACATCATACTTGGTAAAGTAGAAAAAGAGGAAGACCCTCAACAAGATGGATTGACACAGTGGCTGCAACATAGCTCAAACAGCAACGATTGTGAGCATGGCACAGGACCAGGCAGTGTGTAGTTCTGTTATACACAGGGTTGCTATGAGTCAGAACCAACTTGATGGCAGCTAACAACAACATTCCAGGTCGTCTATTCTACTTTATTCATCTGTGTATCTATACCTTCTCCAACAACACACTATAGATGTATAGAAAACCTTAACATCAAGTAGAGTTATTCCTTCCACTTTATTATTATTTTACAAAATTTTTTAACTATTTTAGCTCCTTACCTTTCAATGTGAATTTTAGAAATAGCTTGCCTATGTATACAAAAAAACTTTGCTGGGTTTTCAAAGGAGTTTCATTAAACCTACAAATCCATTTGGGGAGAATTGACGATTACTGTGTTGAGTCTTTCAACACATGAACATGGTCTGTTTCTCCACTTATCTGGATATCATTTGATATCTCTCATCATCATTTTGTAGTGTTCAGGGTATAGATCCTGTACATGCTTTGTAGATCTAAGTAATTCATTTCCTTTGGAGCAATTGTAAATGATATCGTTTTGCTGTTGTTGTTTTGTTTTGCTGTGGCCATATGTTCATTCTATTAGTTCCTGTGTAATGATCTTGTATCCTGTGACTTTGTAGACCTTCTTATTAGTTTTGGAGATTTTCTATGTACACAATCATGTAATCTGTAAGTAGGATCAATTTTATTGCTTCCTTTGAAAACTGTATACTTTTTATTTAGAGTGATGTTTAATGCATTTATAATCATGTCATTACCGCTTTTAATAGTCTTCCATCGTTTTCAGAAACCGGTCCTATAGGGTCTCAGCTTCCTGTACCATTTAACCCTCATTTCATGCTGTTACCTTACCATTAGTCTACTTCATAGGCTTGCTCATCTATTTTCAGTTTTCAGATTTTGATGTGTTTTACCTTGATTCATGTATCCCTTTCCCACAGTTATCAAGTACTCAACTCAAGGGTCACATCCTCCAGGAACCCTTGCCTAATCTCTTCAAAGTTGTGTCCAATTCATGTGCACTACCAGACTGACACAGTGGCTGCAACAACAGACTCAAGAATAATAATGATCATGAGGATGGTGCAGGACCGGGCAGTGTTTCATTCTGTTGTACGTAGGGTGACTATGAGTTGGAACCAACTAGATGGCACCTAACGACAACAACAACAACAACCAGAGACTTAAACAGCTTAGATGAAATTTGTGTGTTTCCTTCTTTTCTTAACCACTAGTCTGTGATCTCTTTGAGGGAAGATACTAGTCTTTTTTCTCTGTATTTCTAATATCTACCATTGTACTTCGCACACAGTAGAACTACAGTAAATGTTTGTTGAATTAGTGAATAAATACTCTAATTAATCATTAATATGCAGATTTTCCCCATTAGAGATTATTATTGTACCTCTTCAAAAGTTTTATAGAAAATCAGGCTGATTTACTATCTGATGTATAATGGGAAGTAAAAATTACCTTAATATTGAGACCAATGACCCACATATCTGTAGCTTTATAGTAAGTGCTTTCTCAAGGTACTTATTACAGTTGATTGTCACAAAGGCCTTGTGGGGTGAGTATTATTCTTGTGTTTATTTTACCCAAAAGGAAACAAAATTCAAGAAGTTTACAAGGGTGGTGAGGAGAAGGGAAAATCACTAACTAGATAGTAGACAAGTGTCAGCTTTGGTGAAGGGAAGGACAGCACACAATATAGGGGAATTCAGCACAACTGGAGCAAAGCAAAAGCATAGACATTTCCTAGACACATCCTAACACTTTGAGGACCAAGTAGCTGGGGCTGGGACCTGGTGACCATAGTCTCAGGGAACATCTAAGTCCATTGGCATAACGTAGTTTATAAATAAAATGTTTCACATCCCACTTTGGTGAGTAGCATCTGGGGTCTTAAAAGCTTGCAAGTGGCCACCTAAGATACATCTATTGGTCCCATGCCATCCAGAGCAAAAGAGAATGAAGAAAACCAAAAACACAAGGAAAATACTAGCCCAAAGGACTAAAGGACCACATGAACCAGAGATTCCACCAGCCTGAGACCAGAACTAGATGATGCCTGGCTGCCACCATCGACTGCTCTGACAGGTATCACAACAGTGAGTCCCAGACAGAGCGGGAGAAAAATGTACAACAGAATTCAAATTCATGAAAAAAGACTAGCCTTACTGGTCTGACAGACACTGGAAGAACCCCCGAGACTACAGCCCATGGACACTCAGCTAAACCGGAACTGAAACCACTCCTGAAGCCCACTTTCGGACAAAGATTAGACAGGCCTATGAAACAAAAAGTAACACATGTGAGGAACGTGCTTGTTGTTGTTGTTGTTGTTAGTTGCCTTCAAGTCTGTTTTGACTCATAGCGACTCTATATACAACAGAATGAAACACTGCCTGGTCCTGCACCACCCTCACAATCGTTGTTATGCTTGAGCCCTTTGTTGCAGCCACTGTGTCAATTCATCTCATTGAGGGTCTTCCTCTTTTTCTCTGACCCTCTACTTTACCAAGCATGATGTCCTTCTCCAGGGACTTGTCTCTCCTGAAAACATGTCCAGATTACGTGAGATGTAATCTTGCCATCTTCATTTCTAAGAAACATTCTGGCTGTACTTCTTCCAAGACAGATCTGTTTGTTCTTTTGGCAGTCCATGGCATATTCAATATTCTTCACCAACACCACAATCAAATGCGTCAAGTCTTCTTCAGTCTTCCTTATTCATCATCCAGCTGTCACATGTATATGAGGCAATTGAAAACACTATGGCTTGGGTCAGGTGCACCTTAGTCTTCAAGGTGACATCTTTGCTTTTCAACAGTTT
>NW_004444103.1:4400420-4409738 GCF_000243295.1 Trichechus manatus latirostris
TTGTTTGTGGCACTATAGCCACCAGGGCTGGTCGGTAATCAGTGCAGGGCAGGTTCCAGTAGGCCGTGCCTGTGCTGCTTGGTGGTGTGATGTTAAATGCATGGTGTAGGTAGTCAGGATGTAGCAGGGAGTTTGTTATGTGTGGAGCTAAGATGGATATGGGAGAGCGGAGAGAGAAACAGGAGCCAAAAACATACAAACAAACAAAAAAGAATGCTAGGGGACCTTGCCGTTGGAGTGGAGACATGAGAGACTATGAAATGGAGGAAAAACAAAAAAGGGAAGAGGAAGAAAAGAAAAGAAAAGAAAAGAATGAATAAATAAAAATCGGAAAGGGAAAAGAATAGCAAAGTTCCCAGGGATCCCGCCGGTGTGGCTATGAGGTCTGGGGAAGTTGTTCTCAGGTGTTGCAGTACAGTCTGGCTAGAAGGCCTAGAGGTATACAACACCAGGTATTCAGGGAACAGAAAGAGAAGGAAGATATAGAGAGACAAGAAAGTGTGTAATGAAGAAAGACAAAAAGGGAAAAAGAGGGAAAAGAAAACAAAACAAACTTAAAAAAGAACAAGAAAAGCCCTCCAAAAAACAGAAAAAAAAAAACCCAATGAAAAAGAAATGCCCTCAGGGATCCCTCTGCACATCTGTGCAAGCTGAGGGGGTAGGTTCCAAGCCACGCAGCACCCCCTGGCCAGAACGGGCTCCCAACTCAAGAAAAGGAAAAACAAACAAATGAACAAATCCCCGGGATCCCACCAGCACAGCAACCCAGACCGGGAAGCAGTTCCACACTCGTATGGAGCTCCGCAGCCCCTCAGGAAGAGGCAAAGATAGCACACGGAGCCAGGTATTTGAGCAAAAGAGGGGGGAGGTGGTGAGAGGTACAGAAGAAATCAAAAGAAGCAGAAAAAAGCAACACCAGCAGCCAACAAATGGCACTCAGAGAGCCGGCTAATGCGGGCTGGTGGAATCCAAGCAGCCAGTGCTTCCCGGACAAGAGACTGTGTCCGCGGAAAGCAGAGGAGGCCAAGTGTGGATGAAGAAGGGTAGGGCATGGGAAAGCGTATATCGCAAATTAGAAGTTTTTTTGTCTCCCACTGGAAGCTCCATGAAGCTGCTTTCTCGTATCCCCTGTTTGCTGGTCTCCGATGGGAATCCAAGATGGCAGATCCACGCTGCGTTAGCTGATAGGGGACCTCTGCATGAATCTCTCCTCAGTCTCCATTCTCTGTCAGTTTTCTCACTCCCTTTGGTGCTTGGCTGAGTTCTTTATCTCTTCATTTGATGTCTTAGGGTTTCAGGATTGTTGTTTTCTCTGTTCGGCTTAGTTTTTCAGATCTTTGCTGTGGAGGGATGACGTGGTGCTTCTGTCTAGAGTGCCATTTTACCGGAAGTTCCCTCATTTGATTTCTTGATTGCTGCTTCCACGTGCTTTTTAGTTCAATCAAATATACAAGACCAAGTGAGCAACTCCTGTCCAAAGCTTGATGAGAAGGCAGGAAGGGACAGGAAGTGGACGAATGAACACAGGGAACTCGGGGTGGAAAAGCGGAATGTGCTGTCACATTGTGGGTATTGCAACCAATGTCACAAAACAATATGTGTATAAATTTTTGAATGAGAAATTAAACTCAGCTGTAAACTTTCACCTAAAGCACAACTTAAAAAAAAAAAAAAGGTTAAATGATTTTCCAGGATTATATTGTACGATGGAGTAGCAAAAGCTGACTCAGTCTCAGGTCTTCTGACCTTAAAATACATATTCTTATAGCAGTATAAACATACCAACATTTGCAATTTGTTGTTGCCGTTTTTAGTGCTCCAAAACTAATAAGAAGTTCAACATCTGGTGATGTATTTGCACATATAGGTACGTAATCTCTTACTGATCCTTTGTGGCACGTCTCTGTGAGATCTCTGACCAAACTGGTTAGTCTGGTCATGGGGAAGGGAGGCACTGCGCCTGATCATTGCATTCTTCAACCAGTTATACAAACTGCCCCGAGCAATAAACAAATTTTAGTATGTATATGATACATTTCACATAAAACAGATTTAGTATATCTGACAATATTCTTAGAACCTCCTCCCAAACAACACTTTCTAAGAGTCTGTATTAAGTTATTTTAACATAGTATGATCTTTCTTAAAAAAAAAAAAAATTAGTCACCTGAATTAAGAAAGAAGATTTAAACAACATGTAAATTCAGCAAAACCTTTAGCTAGTAATTGAAATTAAGTGCTAGATTAAGGTTTTTTGTTTTGTGTCTTTTTTTTTTTTTTGTAACTTCGCATTTTTCTACACGAAATTTCTCTTAAAACATCACGTCTCATGCTGTTAAATATCAAGAAAATGTCAATATTTTGATTCTAAAATATTTATCACAAATTGCAAAAATTCCACAAAAAATATAGTTCTGTAGAAAAAATATATAGTTTCTTTTTATTTTGTGTTTCATATTCTTTTTGATAGTCTTTCTTTGTCAAATATGCTTGGTTGGAAGTAATTTTGTTTTGGATTATTTAGTCACCAAAAGATGTATGTAAGTTACCACTCTTTTTATGCTTCTGTTTCCAGAAGAAATAAAATCTAACATATTAGTAAAGGAGGGAGGGGCATGTGGAAGTCACGGCATAGATTGTTGTAGTTAGTTGCCCTGGAATTGGTTCCTACTCAGAGTGATTTTAGGTATAACAACAAAACGTTGCCCAGTCCTGTGACATCTTTATGATCACTGGTATGTTTGAGTCCATTATTATGGATATTGTATCAAACCATCTCATTGAGAGTTTCCCTCATTTTCCTTGGCCTTCCACTTTCCAATCGTGATGTCCTTATTTAGTAACTGATCTTTTCTGATGATGTGTCCAAAGTGAGCAAGCTAAAGTCTTGCCACCCTCACTTCAAAGGAGCATTCTGATTGTATTTCTTCTAAGACTGATTTGTTCATTCTTCTAGAAGTCCATGGTATATTCAATATTCTTCAACACCACCACAATATGAATGCATCAATTCTTTCTTTTTCATTGTCCATTTTCATTTCTCATGGGAAAGCTGAGCAATGGGAAAAGAAACAGCATAGGCAGTTCTAGTTAAATACTTAAAACATACTTGAGATTTCAAATACTTCAGGATCCCTAGAATATCATCATCAAGTAAAGGGCAATGGCTCCATGATATAGAAATGCCTTTCTTTGGACCACTATTAAAAAGACAAGTTCGCAACCTGAGATCAACTTTTTGTTCCCCCTTTAATAATTCTGTCAAAGTCCTTTTCAAAGTCTCTTCAAAGGATATTCCTCTTTTCATGTTTTAGACCTTGACCATCTCTTACTAAAAATAACTCATTTTCAAGGACTTTACTCCTCCTATTCAGAAAATCTTAAATATATTTTATATAATGAAGTAGACTCTCCTGTCAAAGTTCCCATGATGCTGTCCTGATACTGTCACATTCTATAGGATTAGAACTCTATAAAGCTAATGAATTTTGTAATTTGATCTAAGAAATTTAACCGTTGTGTTACTGCTTCAATTCTTCTCATGAGATGGTAGTCATTATAAAGGAACTCAGCATTTTGTTTGTTTTCTCTTATTGTTGTTGTTGATGCTGTTACAATATTTATGGTCTCGGGGGTGGTGATGCACATGTTGTTTATATGACCTAAGAAAGCAGCAACAAATAAAGGAGGAATCAGGTTTTCATACATTGTTATTATTGATCACTGACAATGTGCAAGGCACCAAGTTAGGCTGTAGAATGGCACAAGTTATTCAAGATGGACCCGCCTTCAGCTAGCGTGACATCTGAGATGGAATAAAAGACAGCATGGAGATCTCTTTTAAGACAAAAGTAACCTTGTTATATGAGTTTCATTTTAGAATCTTTTCCCTGAGTGTTTCATTTTCTGAGAAACTGTTTAGTTGTTAGAGTTGGAAAAGGAGAGAAGATAAGAGGGAATATATAAATTTGCTTCTAGGACTCATTATCATATTTATAACTTTGGAATTAATTGCTGTGGAATAATTCCAGTGCCATAAACTGAGAATTGTGACTACAAATGAGAAAGAAGCAGCAAGAGTTCTGAAGAGACAAAAGCCTTATATATCTAAAACTAGAGAAAAGCAAATTCTTGCATATGGTACTAACACTGGCAAAGAAGATAAATTACTTCCAAATAGTTTATGGTAGTTAAAGACCTTGAAGAAGTCTTATACAATTTTCATCATTTAAGAAGCCACATTCTGTGAGGAACTTGGCAATTAATTTCCTTGTTTACTTTCTATAAAACTACTTGATATGTTCTAGCAAACCACTTAGATACATAAAATATATTTACATTGTTATTTTTATACAAAACTATGTGGTCTACTTTATCAGTTACTCAAAATAGTAGGGTTTAAAGAAAAGCAAATAATGCAACACTTAAAATATTTGGTTACTATCAGATCCCTGTATTACTCACTTTTAGAAATGCATATTATGTACATCTTGTTTGTTTACAACTTATCCTACATTGGATTTTAAAATAAATAAAGACCATTTTTTAATGTTGTGTTGTTAGGTGCCATCAAGTTGGTTCTGACTCATAGTGATCCCATGCACAACAGAACGAAACATTGCCCGGTCATGCACCATCCTTACAATCATTGTTATGCTTAAGTCCATTGTTGAAGCCACTGTGTCAGTCCAGCTCACTGAGGGTCTTCCTCTTTTCCACTGATCCTCTACTTTACCAAGCATGATGTCCTTCTCCAGGGACTGGTCCCTTCTGATAACATGTGAAAAGTACCTTGTCACCATCACTTCTAAGGTGCATTCTTGCAGTTCTTCTTCCAAAACAGATTTGTTTGTTCTTCTGGCAGTCCACGGTGTATACAATATTCTTTGCCAACACCATAACTCGAAGGATCAATTCTTCCTCGGTCTTCCTTATTCATTGTCCAGATTTCACATGCATATGAGGTGACTGAAAGTACCATGGCTTGGGTCAGGAGCATCTTAGTCCTCAAGGTGACATCTTTGCTTTTTTAACACTTGAAAGAGGTCTTTTGCAGCAGATGCCCATGTAATTGGTCATTTGATTTCTTGACTGCTGCTTCCATGGGTATTGATTATGGATCCAAGTAAAATGAAATCCTTGACAACGTCAGTATTTTCACCATTTATCATGATGTTGCTTATTGGCCCAGTTGTGAAGATTTCTATTTTCTTTATGTTGAAGGCTATAGTCTTTGATCTTCATCAGTAAATGCTTCAAGTCCTCTTCACTTTCAGCAAGGTTGCGTCATCTGCATATTTCAGGTTGTTAAATGAGTCTTCCTCCAATCCTGATGCCATAATATTCTTCATATAGTCCAGCTTCTCCGCATATTTGCTTAGCATTCAGGTTGAATAAATATGGTGAAAGGATACAACCCTGATGCGCATGTTTCCGGATTTCAAACCACACAGTATCCTGTTGTTCTGTTCGAATGACTGCCTCTTGGTCTATGTACAGGTTCCTCATGAACACAATTAACAAATTTAAAGAGAAAATAACAAATATGTTTTATTTCAGTACAGCCTTGTGCAGGAGAAATCTAAGGAAGAAGGGACAGACAGAGGAAAACATAAAATAAAATAAGTCTACTCCAAATAATGAGGGTAATAAAAAAGTAAATGAAGGATGGACTTAAGATAATGTGTGAGAAGAAAATAATGTGTATGATTGTTTGAATGAAAAGCTAAAGAGCAAAAGATAACTCAGATTTTGAGCTTGGTGACTGGGAGAATAAAGGTAAGAAACAAGGAAGTAGGGGGAATAAAAACGTATTTGAGGGAACAATGATGCCACATTCTGTATGGGCATGCTAACACGGGGTGGAGTAGGCTTTATATGCAGGAGATAGAATGGTTTGATGAAAGATTTGGGCTTGCTGTCCTAAATTTCTGAGAAATTTATTTTTTGACCCTAAAACTTTGCACATTAATATGCTGTTCTAGGTCCCCAACTTTGCCTCCAGTTCTCTTAGATGTAGTGCATTAATCTTGAAATACAGAAAAAAAGAAAAAGCTTTAAGAATCAGAGATCAAGAGCAATAAAGCATCTCATGGGTGCTCATATCCTATTTGCTTAATAATGTCTCCCGCCAAGCAGAAGAATACGTTCTCATTAAAATAACCAGTGGACTACTTGGTTAAAGAATATTAAAACATTTTTTAAATTATTTCATAAGGATAACAGAGAATAGAAACATATATATAACTTTTAAATTTTATATGTATATAAAACCAAAACTCACTGCCATCAAGTTTATTCCAACAATTTTGAAGCAATCTTAGAGAAAATTTACAAATATAGAACAAAATCAACTTTTCCTGAACACAATATAAGCTTGAAAACAGGAAATGATATTTATGCTTTAATACTCAGACCCACTGAAGTTTCTCCAACTGTTCCAGTAATGTCCTTTTATAGCAAAGAGAGCAAGTTCAGAATCACACCTTGCATTGAGTTGTTACATCTCCTTCAATCTGGAACCATTGTACCATCTGTCATAGATTGAGTTGGGTCCCCAAAAAATATGTGTATCAATTTGGCTAGGCCATGATTCCCAGTACTGTGTGATTGTCCATCATTTTGTCATCTGATGTGATTTTCCTATGAATTGTAAATCCTACCTCTATGATGTTATTGAGATGGGATAGACAGCAGTTATGTTAATGAGGCAGGACTCAATCTACAAGATTGGATTGTGTCTTGAGCCAATCATTTTTGAGATATAAAGGAGAAAAGGGAGCAGAAGGACGGGGGAACTCATACTACCAAGAACGCAGCACTGGGAGCGGAGCCCATTCTTTGGACCCAGGGTTCCTGTGCAGAGAAGCTTCTAGTCCAGGGGAAGATTGATGACAAGGACCTTCCTCCAAAGCTGACAGAGAAAGCCTTCGCCTGGAGCTGACACTCTGAATTTGAACTTCTAGCCTACTAGACTGTGAGTGAATAAACTTCTGTTTGTTAATGCCATCCACTTGTGATATTTCTGTTACAGCAACACTAGATGACTAAGACAGAATTTGGTACCAGGAATGGGGTGCTGGTTAACAGATAACTAAAATGTGGAAGCAGTTTTGAAACTGTGAATGGATAGAGGACTCAGAAGTAAGTGAGGAGAACTGTTATCACCAGAGATGACACAGATGGTGAGAAGCAGCAGCAGAGAACCGGCAGCAGCAGAACCAGGAGACTAGTGCCAGACAGCGCTGGAGCTGACCCACGGAGCGAGATAGCTGAGTGCCTTTGCTCAGGAGGCTTCTTAGCAGACTGGAGTGCCTCTAGGCAATTATTGGTGGAGCTACAGAGCTTTGGAACACTTGCCCTACAGGGCAAACACAGGCAGAGAGGTCTGAGGGGACAAGAGGACAAGGAACCAGGAAGCAGAAGCTGAAAAGATAAGGAACACAGAAAGCTGAGCTGCCTCAGTCTCAAAGGGTGTGGCCATGACCTCTGGGGTTTCAAAGGATGGAGCCATGGCCTCTTGTGTTTCTAAGGGTGGAGTCGCACTCAGATGGACTAGGAGAATGGTGTGCCTAAAGCTAAGGGAACAGAGTTGCCATTCCAGTGGGCCTGTAAGGTGGAGTTGAAGCCCAGAGCTGAGGGGCCTCCACTCAGAATCCGCAGAGTGTGGCCAATACCTAGAGTCTGGGGGGCAGGGCCATTGTGTAAATGGTCTCAGAGAACAAAGGATTATTTTCAAGCCTTGAGGGCTAATGTAATGTGTTCTGCTGACTTGCTTGGTGCCTGTTATCCTTTCTTTCCCTCCAATTTCTCCCATTTGTAAGGAAATGTCTAGCTTGTGCCTGTTCCAACATTGTACTTTGGAAGCAGATAACTTGTATTCTAGATTTCACAGATGAAAGGAATTTTTGGATTTTGAACTTGGAGTTGATTTAAGACTTTTGCTATGATATGATGGGGTGAATGTGTTTTATGTGTGGCAAGGACATAAATTTTGAGGAGCCAAAGCTGGAATGTTGTGGATTGAATTGTGCACCCCCTGCACCACCACCAAATATGTGAATCAATGTGGCTAGGCCATGATCCCCAGTATTGTTTGATTTTCCATCATTTTGTCATCTGATATGATTTTCCTATGTGTTGTAAATCCTACCTCTATGATGTTAATGAGGTAGGATAGGCAGCAGTTATGTTAATGATGCAGGACTCTATCTGCAAGATTGGATTGTGCCTTGAGCCAATCGCTTTTGAGATATAAGAGAGAAGTGAGCAGAGAGACAGGGGGACCTCATACCACCAAGAAAGCAGCACCAGGAGCAGAGCCCATCCTTTGGACCCAGGGTTCTTATGCAGAGAAGCTCCTAGTCCAGCAGAAAATTGATGACAAGGACCTTTCTCCAGAGCTGACAGAGAAAGAACTTCCCCTGGAGTTAACACCCTGAATTTGGACTTCTAGCTTACTAGACTGTGAGAGAATAAACTCCTGTTTGTTAAAGCCATCCACTTGTGGTATTTCTGTTACAGCAACACTAGATGACTAAGACACCATCTTTCCTTAATTTTCATGACATTGGCTGTTACCAGGAAGTTATTTGGTAGACTGCTCCTCAATTTGTTTCTGTGATGTTTCCTCATGACTTGACTTTGACTGTGCTTCTTTGGCAGGTGTATCACTTAAGTGATATGGTATTCCTACTACATCTTATCAGGTGGCACACAGTTTCAACTTGTTGCATTACAGATGGTGTTCATTCTGATCACTTGATTAATGTGTCAACTGCTAGATTTCTCTACTGTAAAGTTAAACTTTTTTTCTATGGAATTTAATAGTATTTGGGGGAGTGGTATTTTGGCACTATGTAAATATCTGTTCCTCATCAAATTTTCCATGTATGTACACGTATCAACATGGGCTCATGGTTTCCTATTTTATTCAATGGATTATAAGCCACTACTAGTATTATTTATTTTGATACTCAAATAGTCCCAGATTTGGTCAGTGGGAGATCCTTCAAGCTGGCTTATTTTGACATGTCCTTTTGACATATCTCTAGGTTTCAAGTTCATCTCGTTCTTACCCTGCCTCAACCCTGAAATTGGTCATTTCTCCAAGAAGTGTTGGTTCATTCTACTGAAGAATGTTATTTTAAAAATAAGATTAGCACGTACATTAGGTGTGTTCATTGCCTTTGGGATATCACTGCTCCCAGGCGTTCTCAGAGGATGTAGCTAAAAAATATATGCACATACAGATTCATTATCTGTCCAACTATCTATCTATCATCTCCTGAAACCTATAAATTCACTCTGATACTTTCA
>NW_004444103.1:4410142-4413358 GCF_000243295.1 Trichechus manatus latirostris
TAACACCCTGTTTTTGGCCACTACAACCAAATCTGCCAACTCTCCTCCCTACACATAAACACATAGTTTGCTCAGCCTTATTTAATGATATCAGGATTCAATTTTTTTTTTTTAAGTAGAGAAAGAGGTGAGATATATAGCCTTTAAACTAAGTAGAAAAGAGGCTTGCTGATCCATTTTTGTAATTTTTCACAAACTTTTCCTACATGCTTACTTTTCCAAAGTTGATATGGAAGAAATTCAATGGTAATGTGGCAGAGAAGGTTGAAGAGTTGAATATAGTGGTATTGCTCTCCAGAGGAGGAAATACTATGAGATACATCAGCATGGGAGTACAGCAGATCAGCAGCTGACTCTTCAGGAATCAGAGATAAAATTCTTAAGCGATCACTCATTGTGTGCAAATGAGTTAAACTAGCAGACCTGAGACTGCTATCCTTAGAAAGACCTGCTTGAAAGGTGGGTCCTTGGCTGGTATCTAGGAAACTGGCTCTCAGTGTTCTAGTTAATAGTTAACTGGTGAGAATGGTTCACTGTGCCTAGAACGTTCGTGCAAAGAATACAGTTTGTGCTTTCCCTGTGAGTGTCTAGCAGTGTTTTATTCTGTTGTACATAGGGTCACTTTGAATTGTTCACGGTACATAACTACAACAACAACAAGGCAGAGGGTGCCTATGTGAACATCCCCCAGCTAGATCTCTAATGGGCTTCTCTGGGCAGAAATATCACACATGTTGCTGTATTTTGCTACTGGGAGAAGAGAGCACTCTGTGTTATGCCTCAGGGGAAGGAGAGAGCAAATGAAAGCCTGCACATAGATCCCGCCAGATTTTGCCTCTGTTTTGTTCCAGCTATAGATCCTTACTACATTGCTGTAATAAATCTTGACGGTAAGTATATCTATATGCCCAGCCCCATGAGTCCGTCTTGTGAATCTTCAAAAATGAAGATGGCCTTGGGGACACCTGTCACACTGCTGAACTGATTTTTAAAAGCTCCATCAAATTTTGCCAAGTGGAGATGGCATTAGGTGCATTTCTAAACCGAAAACATGGCACAAGCAAAAGCATGGAAATGAGAATCAACACTGTGTTAGGAGGATGCACAATGAATTCACTGTTTCTGAAGCATTAAGTTTAAGGAAGACAGTGGCAGAAGATACAAGCAGAAGGCAGCTCTCAGGTTCTTGTATTAAGTATTGCTTCTTAATACTATAGGAAGTATTCAGGATGAGGAATAAGTAAGATTTTGTGATTCAATGGATATTTGGGACAATGAAAGGATAGTACATTTTTATCCTTATTTGAACTCTTGAGCAAAACAATTTGTGCTATTAATACTAAACTATTAATAGACTGAACATTTATTAAGCAATTATCTACTTGGTATTCTACCTTCTCAAAAGCAGAATCATATTGAATTTCTCGTAAAAACAGTTCCTTGCAAGAGATTATACAGTACATTTTCCTTCTATTCATATATTCTGACAAATATCAGAAGAGGTAATAAATTTGGCATTCTTTATTCAGTGATATTAACATTTTATTTTATGTTTCAGGGTGTTTATCTGTCAGCTTAAGAATCACATTCTAAGTCTCAATATAGAATACATTTACAAAATGAAATTTATCACTATGTATTATATGCAGTATGAAATACTATGCCAACAACTTAAAATATAGTGTATATAAAATATAGTCTTTGTATGGATGAAACTGTTCAACATTTATCTTTGAAAACCAAAGCTGTTTATCTTCATTCTGTAATAGATCATCTTGTAAAAATGTCTCAAGAGCAGTAGGTTAAAACTAAATCCATGTGTTGGGTTTTTGTTGTTGTGAGTCACGTGGGGTTGCTGGAAGCTGAAATCGAATCGAGGGCACCTAACAACAACAGTTGTTGTTTTGTGTTGTTTTATTTTTTAATTTCAAGAACTTTCCCTAAGAGATAATTTCAAAGTGAAACATTACCAACGCTACAATTTCGCATTAGCCGTACGGAGTTTCTAGATTTTAAAAAATAAATCTTGTCTTTTGACAAATTTTGAGGCATTTATCATATCTAGATAATTCTTTGAATACAAGAAAATACAAAATTTTATTCTAAAATAGATTTATATAATTTCAAAAATATTTATTTTTGTCTAAGATGGTATTTCTCTGAATAGGAAGATGTTTCTGATACTTAAATAAATTTTAGTTTTAAAATTATTTAAATCATGGTATTTCCTCAAACTTAAGTATTATTGAGCCCAATGACAATAAATGACACTAAACAGTGAATAGTTTTGCTGTTTTCTAGAATATATTTAAGTATCTTTGTAGGAGGTTTTCAAGATTCATCACAGATATACTTATGTTACAGAAATATAATAATGGCTATTAATATCCTACTCAGTAATTTTTTTACTTAATAATTTTTCTCAGACTGATTTTTATATGCCAATTTAGTTAATGTGCCTCTCTTGTCAATCATACTTGAAATGGGCTCTGCATCACAATTCAAAGTAAATAATAAGCCATTTTTCATAGTTACGGAAAATTTCCCCAAAGCCTTACGTGTTGATACAGAAAATATGCCTTGCTTCAAGTCAATAAACTGGGGGAAAAAAAAAAAAAGTCTGAATCTCTGAATCATTGGATTGATGATCCCTTCAGGGACTTTTTCAGCTAAGAAGAAACTTAAGAAATATACAATCTACCTTGCTACCTATATTGTCAGTGAAGAAATCATAAAACAGTATTTGCTTTGAGAAGAAAACTTAACACATTTTAAATCAAAATTATAAGTATCACATGATATTTGAAAGAACAGACGGAATTTCTTTTCAAGGTATTTGAATCAATTTCTATATCTCAGGTACCAATAAACTAGTAAATGAATAATGTGGACAATTAAAGTAAAAATTGATATATAATTTTAGCGATAATACTGAGGGACAACATAAGTAATATATATTTGAAATTAAGCATGAATTTAATGTGAAATAAATGCATTTGTTATGTTTTGAGATTCTTTCAACTTTACCTATTAATCTTAAAAAAATGCTTTTTGCTAATTTTATGTATACTAACATTTTCAAAAATTTGTGTAACAATCTGAAAAATTTTGCATTGGAAATTTTTAATTGCATATATTTTTAAAAAGCCTTTTATTATCCCTGATTTATCTTCTCTATTTTTATTTATTACTTTTTACGTACTGAGTGTAATCTCC